>NC_057812.1:618816925-618876958 GCF_018294505.1 Triticum aestivum
CTCTCTCTCGTGCCCGACCGCTGCCGTCACCGCCGCTCGCTGCCCGCGCAGCCACAGCCGTCCCCTCGCCCCTGGGTCGTGCCCCCGGGCTCTGCATCCTTGCGCAGCTTCTCCAAGCTGAAGGAACCAAGCCGGGACAGACTGCATCATTGTCGACATTGTCATCTTCCTCACCACCTCGGCCACTAGACGATGTCATCAAATTTGCCGCCGCAGAGGCCTCCCCGAGCCCAACGAGACCGCCAACGACCTCGTTGTGAGCTCCACTCCATTTCCCCTCCTTTGTTTTGCTTGTTTCCGTGTCGTAGCACCCTCGCCCACATGCCCGAGCACCGCCGTCCACCATGGCTGCCTAGCCTCCTCGACCCGAGCCCCTCCGCTCGAACCTGTGGCACCAACGTGCTTCTGGTGGCCCACGGATGCTAGCCCATCAGCTCCTCCCCTGGCGCATGCAGCCGCATCCCCGCGCGTGTTCGAACTCCGGCCACCGCCTCGCTCGCCACCGCCGATGCCACAACTCACCTACTCCTCTGGATGCGCGCGTACTCAAGGAACCCGTAGAAACAAACGGCGAGGAAAATGGTTGCCCATAGCTCGATTTTGATGAATATCCGTCGTCAGATGTGCTCGCCGGTGTCCAACTCCGGTGAGGTGACGTGGCATCATTAGCCTGAGGCTAATTACCGCGTTAACCTCGCCCTGTGTCACTGACAGGCAGGCCTACCACTCTAATTAACCGCGGGGTAACCCCTGTTTACTTTTAACCTAACCACTGTGGGCCCACGTGTCAGCTTTGACCAAGCTGACGTGGCTGTTGACTAGGCCCACATGTCTGTGACCCTAACCAGCCCTAAGACACTAACTATTGGGTCCCATGCGTCAGGTTTGACCTGGGTCAACCCAGTTGACCTGCTGACGCAATGCTGTTGTCATGATGACGCAGTAATGGTTTTCTGGATTTAAAATAATTCAGAAAATTCCAGAAAATTAGCAAAACTTCTAAAAATCATTGAAAATCAACCGTAACTCCAAATGAAATAATTTATATATGAAAAATGATCAGAAAAATCCAATCTATCCATCTGTACCCTTTTCATCCATGTTTGAGCAACTTAACCTCACTGTTAAGGATGAAACATGATTAGGGATTATTTCATAATAGGTTTGGAGTTGGAATTTGATGTAGTTTTGAATTCCACTTCAATTAAAATGACTTTTTCTTGCATTAGCCCAAATCACAACATATTGCCATGTCATGATCATGCATCATATCGTGCATTGCATTGATTGTGTTCTTCCTTGTTTGCCGGTATTTGTCCCCTCTCGGTAGACGACGTTCCGATGATGAGATCGATGACACCGATGAAGAACTATATTATCTTCAGAAGTGCCAGGCAAGCAAAACCCCCTTGTTCATTCTGATAGAATCCCACTCTTTCTCGCTCCTGCTCTATTTTACTGCATTAGGACAACAACGATTCAACTGTTACATGCTACGGTAGCTGAACCCCTTTCCTCTACATTACCTGTCATTGCCACAGTAAATAGATGAAACCCACTAGCATGAGTAGGAGTTGTTTGAGCCCTGATGTGCCTACTCAATCATGCTTGTTTGTCATGCCTGCTACTGCTTAGAGTTGAGTTAGGTCTGATTCATAGGGGATGAATTGGAATGGTGATGAACATGTCCTACTGTGTGTGAGCTAAGTGTGTGAACACGATTTGGTAAAGGTAGCGGTGAGAGGCCATGTAGGAGTACATGGTGGGTTGTCTCATTGCAGCTGTCCTCAGGAACTGAGTTCTGTGTTTGTGATCCATGAACAGTTACTACCACACATTGAGCTCCGGGCGCTCCAAGCTCTCTCAACTTATTAATCAACTTGATCTCTATCCAGGAGTTGCAACTAGTTTCTGGTGTTTGTACATAGTGTTAGTAGTCTACCAAGTGGCACCCGGTACAGGTGGGATTGGGACAGACTAGGCATAGTGGCATGGTGTACCAAGTGGCACTCGGATGGTGGGCTTGGGAACCCTGCTCACATTGTTTGGGGCCGTGAGCGACACCCCGGCCGGATCTCCTTGCGGATGGAACCCGAATAGGCGATAAACCCAGACTAGAGACTTGTTGGTTAGTCAGGTTGTGGCCGACTCCCTCGCCAGGCTTCCGCTTGAAGGTTGCCGAGATACACGATGTGTACATGGTGGTAAGTGGCGAGAGCGTGTGTGAAGAAGTACACCCCTGCAGGGTTATCATTATCTATTCGAATAGCCGGATTCCTTAGATATGGAAACTTGGACCCCTTGCATAGTTCATAGACAAGTGAACATGCATACTCTAAAATGCGCAAGATAAGCGTGAGTGCTATGGATGGCGTTCTCATAGGAAGACGGGAGCGGATCCATAGTGGTGTATTGGTATGGTGAATTTGTGGACTCGTGTGCGCCACCTCAAAAGAGTTACTTGCAGACGTAGTTCAGGATAGCCACTGAGTCAAAGCTGGCTTGCTGCAGTTAAACTACACCACCCCCTTTATTGATGCCGATGCATATGTAGATAGTTCTGATGTAAGTCTTGCTGGGTACATTTGTACTCATGTTTTCCTATTTTATGTTTTGCAGAGAGACGTCAGTCTCGCTAGTAGTTCCGTGTGGACTTCGACGTTTAGCTTGAGACCTCAGCTACGATCTTGTGCCCTCGGCAGGGTCTTGTAGATAGTCAGGCTTCTCAGCCTTTTTCATTTGTTGTTGTCTGTACTCAGACAAGTTAAGCTTCCGCTTGTGCATTGTTGCTTGTATGACTTGAATGCTGGGTCATCAGACCCATGTTTGTAATATCTCGCTCCTCGGAGCCTAATGAATAAATACTTGAGTCGTAGAGTTATGTTGTGATACCATGTTGTATTTACACGTATCGAGCATATTGTGTGTATGATTGAAATGCTTGGTATGTGTGGGATCTGACAACCTAGTTGTTTATCCTTGGTAGCCTCTCTTATGGGGAAATGTAGTCTTGTGCTTCCATGAGCCATAGTAGTCCGCTACAGCCCGGTTCACCGGAGTCCTGCTAGCCCAGCACTACTACTACGGAACACTTGACTGGTCGGCATGTGATTCACTTCGTTCCTGTGTCTGTCCTTTCAGGGAAATGTCACGCGGTGACATCCGGAGTCCTGCCTAGCCTGCTACAGCCCGGTTCACCGGAGTCCTGTTAGCCTAGTGCTACAGCCTGGATTCGCACGCTGCTGACCGACATGCTCGATGTTGAATCATGTATGCTTGTCCCCGTAAGTTAGTGCCACTTTGGGTTCACGACTAGTCATGTCGGCCCGGGTTCTCTGTCATATGGATGCTAGCAACACTATCATATACGTGAGCCAAAAGGCGCAAATGGTCCCGGGGCATGGTGAGGCGACACCCGTGGGAATACCGTGCGTGAGGCCGCAAAGTGATAGGAGGTGTTACCGGCTAGATCGATGTGACTTGGAATCGGGGTCCTGACAGCGGTTCATAAGCTGGTTGGGAGAAAAGTCCATCCCTCTGTATCAGATGATGAAAAAGACAAATAATTTTTCTGGAGTGATGCTGCTGATGCGGCGTTTGAGGATTTAAAGAAGCGGCTGGTTGAGCTGCCCGTGCTTGCTGCCCCTATTGATAAGGAGCCTTTGTTGTTATATGTGGCTGCTTATAGTTGGGCTGTCAGTTTTGCCATTGTGATAGAAAGAAAGGAGGGAGGCAAAGAATAGCCGGTTCAAAGGTCGGTTTACTATATTAGTGAGGTGCTTATTGAGTCCAAGCAGAGATATCTGCACTGGCAGAAGCTTGTATATGGGGTGTTCTTTGCCAGCCGGAAGCTTAAACATTATTTTTGGGGTCATCCCATCACTGTGGTTAGTTCTGCTCCTTTGGGAGATATCATCCAAAACAGAGAAGCAACTGGTCGGGTTGCTAAGTGGGCTATTGAGCTTGGACCTCACGGGGTAAAATATGTGCCTCGCACGTCCATCAAGTCTCAGGCGCTGGTGGACTTCACCAATGATTGGACAGAGCTGCAGATGCCTGAGGAAAAGCCTGATAACATGTATTGGACTATTCACTTTGATGGGTCCAGGCAATTGGAGCGCTGGTGGACTCCATTTGATGTTTCCCTGTACTAACAATGCATCTGAGTATGAGGCCTTACTCCACGGTCTTCGGATGGCTAAGGAGATGAATTTAAGCCGGGTTAGGTGCTTTGGCGACTCGGACTTGGTGGCTCAACAAGTCTCTAGTACTTGGGATTCTAAGGATCCGTTCATCGCGGCTTATCGGCGAGAGGTGGACATTCTTGCTGGTCACTTCAAGGGTTATCAAGTTGAGCATGTTGATCAGAGGAAAAATGAAGCGGTGGATGCTTTAATCCAGTTGGGTTCTCAACGTAAGTCGGTGCCACCTAATGTTTTTCTTGATGTTTTGCATAACCCATCGGTCAAATTACCTACAGAGGAGGATTTGGCTATCCCCAACCCGGAGGCCCAGTTGGTGGCGGCTCTTCATGTAATTCCAGATTGGATAGTTCCTTATTTGGCTTATATGACCCGGGGCGAGTTACCTGAGGATGAAACCATAGCCAGGCAGATAACCCGGCGGTCTAAGTCAATGACAATTGTTAATGGGGAGTTACATCATCGTAGTGTCACAGGGGCGTTTCAACGTTGTGTTTCTCCAGAAGAGGACTATGAGATCTTATGAGAGATTCATGAAGGAGATTGTGGTCATCATGTCGGTTCAAAATCCCTTGTGGCTAAAGCTTTCCGTCATGGGTTTTATTGGCTAACAGCTCATGCTGATGCAGAGGCCCTCGTCAGCAGGTGTGATGGATGTTAGAAATTTGCACGACGAGCCCATGTGTCGTCTCAAGAATTGAGGATGATTCCAATTACTTGGCCGTTTGCAGTTTGGGGGCTTGATATGGTTGGACCTTTCAAAAGAACCAAGGACAAGAAGACCCACCTTTTGGTGGCGGTTGATAAGTTCACTAAGTGGGTAGAGGCAGAGCCGGTCAGTAAGTGTGATGCAGCAACGGCGGTTCAATTCATGAAGAAGGTGATCTTCCATTTTGGCTTTCCACACAGCATTATAACAGACAATGACACTAATCTCTCTAAAGGTGTTATGGAAGAATTTTGTCAACATGAGCACATTCGGCTTGATGTGTCGTCAGTGGCTCACCCTCAATCTAATGGTCAGGCGGAGAGAGCCAATCAAGAGATCTTGAAAGGCATCAAGCCCTGGCTTATGGTTCCCTTGTAGAGAACGTCGGGTTGTTGGGTAGAGGAGTTACCTTTCGTGTTTTGGAGCATCAATACCACCCCAAACAGATCTACGGGATATACACCCTTCTTCATGGTTTATGGAGCAGAGGCAGTTCTCCCTAGTGACATCCTTCATGACTCACCTCGTGTGGCAGCTTATGTTGAAGTTGACAATGAAAGAGCACATCAAGAAGAACTTTATCTGTTGGATGAAGAGCGTGGCATCGCAGCGGCTTGTTCGGAGATTTACCAGCAAGATCTGCGCCGTTATCACAGGCGCCGGGTTAAAACCAGAACTTTCCAAGAAGGCGACCTGGTGATCTGGCTTATCCAGGATCAGGCTGATATGCACAAGTTATCCCCACTTTGGGAAGGACCCTTTGTGGTCAGCAAGAATTTAAACAACGGGTCATATTACCTTATCAATGTTCGAGATCACAAGGACTCACACACGTCGGAGGGAGATACCCGCCGGCCCTGGAATATTGCTCACCTTAGGCCCTACTACACTTGAGCCACCGGCTCTTCCAATGTACATATTTTGACAATGTATATATTATGATCAATATAATAAAGCCGGCATCCCTGCTAAAGCAGGGCCTCTGTCATTTTTTCCTCTTTACATGATGAGTTTTTGATCACATGGGGGCTTCTGCTTTATACAGCAAAGTTATAATTACCCTTTGATCCGGCTTGTAGGCCACATAAAAAACTTGGGGGCTAATTACCCAGGTTAAAGGGGCCAAAGAGTGTCTGTTGCAAAAGCACAACTCAACATAGGTGTTGACACACGAACACGTCATGTGTACCCTCGACACTGGGGGTGATGCACCGCAGCTCACGTCGAAGGAGACCCGACCGACAGCGCGATACGCAAGACAGTCGATGGGCGCTTTTACAGACCCGAAAACCCCAGACCCGCGGGAGGGACCCCGTCAGGGAGTGCAGCGGCTATGGGCTGCCCTAGGTCGATTCGCTCGCCCCTAGAGCCTCGGGATTCGCAGCTCTCAAACACGAAGAACAGCGAAGAACGAGATAGAAAAACGGTGGAGAGATAAAACATAGATGAAAAAGTAGTATATTGATTTGTTCGATTGTGTGTTGTTCAATCGGCCGTCACCCCCAACATATATAAGAGGCGACTGGACTTCCCATACAAGTAAATGATTCATCTAGGCTTTCCTTACAAGAAAAATTACATCAATTCACGTCCTAGAGTCCTAATTCTATGCCAAGTCGGATTCAGTCTGAATCTGGCCCAAACTCTGTCTTCCTTCTTGCGCGGGCCGCCGGGCTTGCACATGATCTCCGATTGAGATGGCCAAAATATCAAACCTGTGTGCCTTGACTATACGAACAACTCTCATGTTGATCACTTTTTCAAATAAGGCCATCTTGAATACTTTTCGAGGTCATCTTTATCTTCCAGTCGGACTCTGTCTTGCAGTAGACTGGATTATCCGAGTCTCGTAGCGAATTTGTAGGCTATATATTATCCCTGATGATGATGACTCCAAAATCAAAGTTTACCGTCTTGATGATACGCACAACTTCTGTATTGAACACTTCTTCATCCAAGGTCATTTTGATAAACTTTCGAGCACATGTTCAATTTCACTTGGACTTGAGCTCATCCACTCGGATATTAGATACTTTCACTCGGATCGTCCGATTGGACTTTTTCACTCGGAAGACAATCTTTCACTCGGATGACTATATTTCCACTCGAAAGGCACTATCTTATTCACTCGGGTGACTATATTTCCACTCGGAAGGCACTATCTTATTCAATCGGCAAGTTTTCGTCCCGATGGTAATCTTTTCACTCGGAATATTTTCACCTGGACGACAATTTCACTCGGATGATCATATTTTCACTCGGATGACTATATTTCCACTTGGATAATAATAAGTTCATCCGGTCAGCAAACTTTCACTCGACCGTAAAATTTCACTCGACCGTAAAATTTCACTCAGATGGTAAACTTTTCACTCGGATTTCCGACTGAAAACATAGCCCGATCTTGATTTGTCTCTCGAGGCCTCATATGATCTCAGATTGAGACGAATTATATATGAAAATCGATCGGCTCGACGAGACGAAACTTTTCCATGTTTAAGGTTTTTCGATTCAAGGACTTATTGATGGACTAATTACTCGCGCAACCTATCAGACAAGTGTCTGGCACCTCGCGCCATATTTCCATTGAGGTTCAGTCTGCAGTATATTGCCTCTAACTTTTGCATATGAACTCGGATTGAGATGATTTATATATCAAAATCGATTTCCTCGATGAGACGAAGACAATTCCTTAAGAGTGCTCCTTCATCCGAGGTCATCTTGAAGATGTCATTGGCAAAAAACCACTCGGAACATTGAAATATGCCACTCGGAGTATAGTTTCGGTCCGTAAGATAAAGTCGAACGAATATAACCGAAACATCAAAGTGGTTCCACTCGGTGACGTGAATATTTTTATGTTGAAAACACATTCACTCGAGACCATCTTCATTGCAATCTGTATCTTGCCAAAATCAGGTGTCAACACATGCCCCCCTGTTTTTCGGCAAAGCTTGCACGCCGAAAAATAATATGCATAGTGTTTGTTCTAAGGACGATATCAAAACTCCATCGTCCATTTATTTTTCTCAGGGCGATAATTATGTATCGGCCATGTTTGTGCTAAGGGCGATAATCGTATATAGTCCATTGCCCACTTAGGTTTCCTGCCACACACTCGGGTGGTGCTTCTTCAAATATTTGCCATTGAGAGCTCGAGGTAATGATGCCCCTTGTATTGATTCCACCAAATATGAATTTCCGGGAACAACTCTTGCAATTATAAAAGGACCTTTCCAACTTGGAGACCACTTCCCGAATTTTCTATCTCTTGAACCAATCGGCAGAATCACTTTCCAAACGAGATCACCAACTTGAAAATTCTTCAACTTGACTTTCTTATTGTAAGCTTTTGCCACCCTCAACTTATCTCTCTCTATGGCATTCAAAGCAGCCAAACATTTATCAGCAACCTCATCAATGTTGTCCATCATCAAGTTATAGAAGTCTATTGCCGATAAATCATTTTGTTTGGCTATTCTCAAAGAATTCAAATTTACTTCCACCGGTAAAACAGCCTCCTGACCATATACTAGCTCATATGGAGTCACTTTCGTAGCACCATGCCTTGAGATTCTATGTGCCCATAATGCCTCAGACAACAAGTCATGCCATCTCCTTGGATTATCCTCAATCTTCTTCTTGATGAGCTTGATTAAAATTTTATTGCTAGACTCAGCTTGTCCATTAGCTTGGGCATAATATGGAGAGGAATTGAGCAACTTTATGTTATAAGATTCGGCAAACTCTCTGACTTGGTGTGACATGAAAGATGAACCTTGATCTGTAGTTAACGTTTGAGGAATACCGAATCTGTGAATAATGTGCTCGGTTATGAATTGAATTACCTCCGTATGCGTCATGTTCTTGAGAGGTACTGCTTCAGACCATTTAGTGAAATAATCAGTTGCCACCAATATGAACCGATGCTCTAAACTCCAACCTCTGAAAGGCCACGGTTTGATAATAGGATGTAACATAGCAGTAGGAGCCAATTGAATATCACCAAACTTTTGACAAGCTTCACAGCCCTTATAATATCTGAAGCAATCATTAATCATAGTCGGTCAATAAAACCCAGCACATCGTAATAACCATTTCATCTTGGGAGCCGACTGGTGAGTGCCACAAATACCTTCATGTACTTCTCCCATAGCAACTCTTGTCTGGTCCTCGTCCAAACACTTTAGAAGAACATCATCGACGGTTCGGCGATAAAGACCATCATCTCTCATTGTATACTTGAAAGCCATACGCCGAACATCCCTGTCCACCCTTTCACTCGGATTGCACAAGTAATCAACAATGGGCTTCCTCCAGTCGGGATTGTCACCTACACTAGACTTTTTGTTAATGGCCGAATCAGTGGGTTCAGGTTCGGCGTCTCCCATATTGGCAAGACAAGACATCGGTCTTTGAGAGATATGAAACATGCCATGATCAACATGATATCCAGATGCTTGTTGTGCCAATTCATTTGCTTTCCAATTGTCATGTCTAGATATATGAGCAATGCTAAAGCAATCCAAAGTAGAAATTATATCTAGACATCTATCAAGATAAACATTAAGTGATTCGTCCAAACACTGAAAGACTTTGGATATTTGCTGCACCACTAGTAACGAATCACCATAAGCCTCAATATGTGTAGCACCTATAGCAAGTAACATCTCTAGGCCGAATAACAATGCTTCATATTCGGCTTGATTGTTTGTGCAAAAATATTCTAAGCGGCATGAGGCTTGAAAAACAACATCATGAGGAGATATATAAACAATACCAACACCTTGGCCATTGCTACAAACTGAACCATCAAAGTATAATCTCCATGGTACTAATGAAACAAGGTTCATATCAACATCATGCTTGTTATTAACCCGATGTTCAACAATGAAATTAGCAACAATTTGGCCTTTCATGGATTTTAGAGATTCATAAGCCAAATCATATTCAATCAAAGAATGAGCCCACTTGCCAATTCTACCACTAAGAATTGGCCTATGCAACATGTATTTAATGACATCGGTTTGACAAGCTACTACACAAACACTCGGCACTAAATAATGTCTTAGTTTCGTGCAAGCATAATATAAGCATAGACATAATTTCTCAATAAATGTATACCTTGTCTCTGCGTCCAATAAGCGGCAGCTCAAATAAGTGATGGCATGCTCTTTTCCTTCGGTCTCTTGAGTTAGAACAGCACCAATAACTCCTTCCTCTGCTGCAATGTAAAGTCTAAAGGGTTCCCTATGCTTGGGTGCTCTCATCACCGGAGGAGTGCACAAATAATTCTTGATCATATCATATGCTTCTTGTTGTTTTGCCCCCCAAGTGAAATCAGCATCATTCTTTAACCGAAGGATAGGAGTAAATGCATCAACTTTCCCTGATAGATTAGCTATGAACCTTCTCAAATAATTGACCTTGCCAAGGAACTTTTGCATATCTCTCTTGCATGTTGGAGCCTCCACTTTCTGTATAGCCTCTATCTTTTTGGGATCAATCTCTATACCATCTTCATGAATAATGAAACCCAAAAACTTGCCAGTTGACACGCCGAAAGCACACTTCAAAGGATTCATTTTCAGTCCATACTTTTTCATTCTTTCAAAAGCTAAACGCAAATCGGCCAAGTGAGATTCAAAAGCATCCGATTTGACAACAATATCATCAATATAAACTTCAAGTATGACACCGAGTAAATCATGAAAAATCAAATTCATAGCCCTTTGATACGTGGCACCAACATTTTTTAATCCGAATGTCATCACTGTCCACTCGAATAAACCAAGGAAACCAGGACATCGGAAAGCCATTTTGTACATGTCCTCTTCGGCCATAAAAATTTGATTGTATCCGGCATTACCATCTAGAAAGCTAATAACCTTATGTCCAGAAGCATCATTAATAAGCATATCGGCTATTGGCATAGGATACTCATCTTCGGGTGTAACCCTATTCAAATCTCTGAAATCAATGCACACCCTCAATTTGCCAGATCCTTTCTTCTCTACCGGGACAATGTTAGAAATCCACTCGGCATACCTGCAAGGTCGAATGAAATTAGCTTCAAGCAGTCGACCGATCTCTTCCTTGATCCGGTCATATGTTTTTGGATTAAGTTTTCTGGCCGACTGTTTATAAGGTCTAAAACCGGCCTTTATAGGCAACCGATGTTCCACTAGCTCTCGGCTTAACCCTGGCATCTCATGATATTCCCATGCAAAGCAATAAACATATTCTTTCAATAGCTCGATTAACTTAGCCTTACAATTGGCTTTCAAATTTTTGTTTATAAATGTCGGTCGAGTGACTGAACCATCTCCAATATCTACCTCTTCTAACTGATCGGCTGATGTAAAACCTTGTCCAAGTTTATCCATGTCATCCAACTCCTCTATAGACTCATACATATCGTTCTCATTGGACCGATACTTTACAAGACGTTTTTGTAACCACTCGGAATTAGGATCCATTTAAACATATCATACCTTGGAGCCGATTGCATTCACTCGGCTTTAAAGAGACGGGCACAAAAGCATTCTTGGTTGCGCTAAGAAAATCAAATTCTCACAAGTCACGTCCCATCAAGCAAGTAGCATTGGGATGTTGCCAATCCACCGATGCATCGGCCAAAGCAACACAGGCCCAGTTATCCGCGTGAATAACTTCCACTTTATCATCAACCCATTGAATCAAAAACTGGTGCATAGTGGATGGCACGCACTGGTTTGCATGAACCCAATCGCGGCCTAGTATGACGTTGTAGTTACCTTGCACCTCAGCGACAAAGAATGCAGTAGCCAAAGTTTTGCTTCCGACTGTAAGCTCCACATACATCACACCTTTGGCTTCAGTTTTCTCTTTGCCTTCAAATCCATTGAGCACCATATTGGTCTTGATCAATTCTTCATCAGGCAAACCCAATCTCTTGAAGACCGAATAGGGCATAAGATTTACCACGGCACCACCATCAACAAGTATTCGAGTGAGCGGCGACCCATTGATATGACCTTTGAGATATAATGGTTTAAGATGCGTTACTGGTTCTTTTGGCTTCTCGAATATTGCGTTTTTAGGGCCAAAATCCAGCTGAGCCACCTCCCCTTCTTCATCCACAGCACGAAACTCAGCAGGTAAGTAATACACCATATTGATATCCATACCTTCATGAACCGGCATAGACTCATAGTCCAACATATCAGCCTCCTCCTTGAGTGCATCCACCGATTCTGAAATTTGTCCGAGTGAAGGATAAGTAAGAAGTGTCGCAGACGATGTCATATATGTTGCATCGTCCTCCTTTGGTGATGTAGGTATTGCTGTGATAGATGTAGAAGCTGTTGTATCTTGTATTTGTTTAGGCCTCCACACTTGTTTTGGTGGAACCATGGGTCGAGTGTCATTGAACAACTTATCCCTTTGTTTCTCAGCCTCCTGTTCTGCCATCTCTCGACTCCTTAACCTCTGTAGTTTCCTCTTTTGTGTCTTTGTTAGCCCTAGAGGACACCACTTCGGCTGAGTGTATTTAGGATCTCTCGTCTTTACCTGGCCGGTGCTTTCTTCATGGTCATTAGCCGAGTGCTTTGGCGTGATAGAAAGTATCGGCTCAGTCGGATTGCTATGCACAATCGGCTGCTGTATGGTGAATGTTTCGGTGCCCAAGATAAGTGAGTCGGCATCCATTTTCTCCTTGCCTTTTCCCGACTCAACTGCTGCAACACTTGGTGATTTAACACGCCATTCTTTTCGACTTTCCAGATGCATGAAATTTCCACTCGGGCGCACCTTTTTACTCTGATGGAATCCACTCGGATGGATATCACTCGGATGGAATTCAGTCGGATGGAATCTACCCGGCCACATTTTTTCACTCGGATAGCTTCCACCTGGGTGCATTCTTACACTCGGATAATTTCCATCCGGTCGCATGTTTTGACCAGCCGACCGATAGTTACCGATGTTCAGTCGGCCTCTATATGAATAGTTAAGTCGATCCCAAACAGATTGCGTATGCTCTTTTGGAAATGGCACCCTTGGTCCACTCGGTTTCATATACTGAGTGAACATATCAGCTGATGGTGACCTTGGTCGCTTCAAATGAGTCGGCCGATTAAAGCTAGAACCGGCCGACTGGTTGGTGTACTTGGACAGCAACATATCAAAAGTTGGCTTGATCCACATGCGTTGTACTTTAACTTCATTCCTTTTCCACTTGCCAATTTCTGGACTCTTGGGCTTGACAAATCTCACACGAGCATTTTCTTGCACTTGCAGTTGCCCCCCGAGTGTAGGATTCTTGATGGTGATTTTGATCACTTCCTTGCCATCGGGTTGCTTACCAAGCACAACCTGTCTCCCCAAGACCTTGTTGTCCTCCTTGTCTTTCCTGGGCTCACCAACAATGACATTAGCTTTATTAGCAGATTCGGCTACCTCCGGCCGAATGAGTAGCTTCTTCCCCTCCAAATCCATGGTATTCATTGGAAAAGGCTGTTTATCAACTTGCATCTCAGAAAAGTTCAATCGTCCGTCATTAATGGCCGATTGTATCTGTCGTCGAAAAACATTGCAATCGTTAGTAGCATGAGAAAAAGAATTATGATACTTGCAATAAGCACGCTGTTTTAGCTCTTCAAACGGCGGTAAAGTATGAGATATTCTAATAATCTGAGCCTGTAGCAAAGCATCAAATATTCTATCACACTTAGCAATGTTAAAAGTAAACTTCATCTCTTCATCACGATTCTTATGAATCGGTTTCAGATCATTGCAAGTAAAGGGTTTGGCCTTAGATGGCCAAACAAATTCAGTAGCAAAAACATCACCCTCATCGTCCGAGTGATCACTATCATATTCCACCATATTCATCTTTGGACAATCGGCTTTGTATCTATGCACTTCTTTGAGATCTTTGCTTTGGCTTTCCTGAGCCAAAGCCATTTGTAAGTCTTGGTTGATATTTAAGAACTCATAACCTTCTAGTTTTTCTCTAATGGGAGTTCTCAAACCACTCAGCACTAGGTCTGCCAAGTCTCTCTCGGTTATCACCAAACTAAAACAGCGGTTTTTTGTTTCTCTGAATCTCTTGACGTAATCAGAGACCGATTCATCATGCTTCTGTTTAACCGATGTTAGATGTGATAAATTGAGTTCATTGTCGCCGCTATAAAAGTGATCATGAAATTTCTGCTCTAGCTGTGACCAAACCCGAATGGAACCATGTGGTAAAGAAGAAAACCATGAAAATGCAGTACCAGTTAAAGATAAAGGAAACAAACGCACTTTCAACTCATTTAGTGAGCCTGCTTCACCTAGTTGTGATAAGTATTGACTAACATGCTCCCATGTGGTTTTTGTGCCCTCTCCATTGAACTTAACAAAATCTGGAATCTTATATCTCGGAGGGCACTGGATGGCATCAAAGTACTCGGGGTACGGCTTTTGGTAAATCCGATTCCGAGGTAACTCAACTCCAAAATTCTCTCTAAGCATCTTAGCCATCTCCTCTCTAAGATTAGCTAGACCATCATCCGTAGTGGACGATGAAGCTTGTGGCAGTGACACAGGAAGAGTATGGTTACTAGCTGTAGGTAGGAATTGTGGCATGTATGTCGACCCATAATTTGGTAGTGATCGAGTGGTTGTAGTTGTAGGTAGAGTTTGGTTCGGCGTTGCCACCGAACCTGTCATGCTCATAATAGGATTAATGGGTATAGCCACAATCTGATTTGTTTGGGTAGGATAATAAGTCATCGGCACGGGAGGCGCCGATGCAATAGGTAAAGCCAGATTAGGGTTTTGCACACTAGCAACTACACAATTATTACCACTAGACGATTGAGATATATTCTTCTGAGCATTAGTATTTTCTATAGAAGTTTGATAGACTAGATTGTTACCATCAGCAATACGACTTTCAATCTCAACCCACTGCTCAGGAGAAAAGGCAGTACTTACAGAAGGCTTAACCTGTTCAGTTTGAAGAGGAGGGAACTTGATTTCTTCAATCGGAGTGATGTTGCCTTGGTGATCTCTCCTGAATTTGGCAAGGAACTCCTACAGGTCCTTCTCCTTGCACGCCTTCTTGTACTCCTCATAGACATGGCGATGATCGGCCGATATCTCATCAAGACCGGGCTTAATGATGTTATCGGCGTTTACCTCGGATGGCTTGGGAAGATCGGACATGGTGGATGATGACGATTGATCTTCGTTCCCCAGCGGAGTCGCCAAAAGGTGTGTTAACACACGAACACGTCACGTGTACCCTCGACGCCGGGGGTGATGCACCGCAACTCACGTTGAAGGAGACCCGACCGACAGTGCGATACGCAAGACAGTCGACGGGCGCTTTTATAGACCCGAAAACCCCACACCCCCGGGAGGGACCCCGTCAGGGAGTGCAGAGGCTATGGGCTGCCCTAGGTCGATTCGCTCGCCCCTAGATCCTCGGGATTCGCAGCTCTCAAACACGAAGAACAGCGAAGAACGAGATAGAAAAACGGTGGAGAGATAAAACATAGATGAAAAAGTAGTATATTGATTTGTTCGATTGTGTGTTGTTCAATCGGCCGTCACCCCCAACATATATAAGAGGTGACTGGACTTCCCGTACAAGTAAAGGATTCATCTAGGCTATCCTTACAAGAAAAATTACATCAATTCACGTCCTAGAGTCCTAATTCTATTCCAAGTCGGATTCAGTCTGAATCTGGCCCAAACTCTGTCTTCCTTCTTGCGCGGGCCGCCGGGCTTGCATATGATCTCCGATAGAGATGGCCCAAATATCAAACTTGTGCGCCTCGATGATACGAACAACTCTCATGTTGATCACTTTTTCAAATAAGGCCATCTTGAATACTTTTCGAGGTCATCTTTATCTTCCAGTCGGACTCGGTCTTGCAGTAGACTGGATTATCCGAGTCTCGTAGCGAATTTGTAGGCTATATATTATCCCTGATGATGATGACTCCAAAATCAAAGTTTACCGTCTTGATGATACGCACAACTTCTGTATTGAACACTTCTTCATCCAAGGTCATTTTGATAAACTTTTGAGCACATGTTCAATTTCACTCGAACTTGAGCTCATCCACTCGGATATTAGATACTTTCACTCGGATCGTCCGATTGGACTTTTTCACTCGGAAGACAATCTTTCACTCGGATGACTATATTTCCACTCGGATGACTATATTTCCACTCGGAAGGCACTATCTTATTCACTCGGATGACTATATTTCCACTCGGAAGGCACTATCTTATTCAATCGGCAAGTTTTCGTCCCGATGGTAATCTTTTCACTCGGAATATTTTCATCTGGACGACAATTTCACTCGGATGATCATATTTTCACTCGGATGACTATATTTCCACTTGGATAATAATAAGTTCATCCGGTCAGCAAACTTTCACTCGACCGTAAACTTCCACTCGACTGTAAACTTTCACTCAGATGGTAACTTTTCACTCGGATTTCCGACTGAAAACATAGCCCGATCTTGATTTGTCTCTCCAGGCCTCATATGATCTCGGATTGAGACGAATTATATATGAAAATCGATCGGCTCGACGAGACGAAACTTTTCCATGTTGAAGGTTTTTCCATTCAAGGCCTTATTGGTGGCCGAATTACTCGCGCAACCTATCAGACAAGTGTCTGGCACCTCGCGCCATATTTCCGTTGAGGTTCAGTCTGCAGTATATTGCCTCTAACTTTTGCATATGAACTCGGATTGAGATGATTTATATATCAAAATCTATTGCCACGACGAGACGAAGACAATTCCTTAAGAGTGCTCCTTCGTCCGAGGTCATCTTGAAGACGTGATTGGCAAAAAACCACTCGGAACATTGAAATATGCCACTCGAAGTATAGTTTCGGTCCGTAAGATAAAGTCGAACAAATATAACCGAAACATCAAAGTGGTTCCACTCGGTGACGTAAATATTTTTATGCTGAAAACTCATTCACTCGAGACCATCTTCATTGCAATCTGTATCTTGCCAAAATCAGGTGTCAACAATAGGTACCCCTTGAGCACAGCTCAGGGGCTCTTTTGTTATAAAGAACAAAGAGTTCATAACCTTGTAATAGGCTATAAAAGCCAGGTGTATTCACCTAAAATCCCGGGTGATCCTGCATGTATGCCAGATGCTTCTCCATCAGGTAATCCTGATTGACCCGACGAACTCTTAACAGTCAATCTTTGAAAAAAGACCCTGAACTCGTTAAGGTTAAAACGCTGGTTTGTCATGTGAGGGCATGGTTTATGGAAAGCAAGGAGAAGCTCAGGCTGATACAACCGCCTTCCTTGAAACTTGGATAAATTGTCCTATGATGCACGATGCTACTCTCACCCCGCGTAATCCTGATAAATCTATCTTTAAATAATAACTGAACTTACCTGGGTTCAAATGTCGATTGGGTAATGTGCGTACCGGCTCACATAAAGCGCGTACCTTCCAGTGGCTAATGCTAGTGTCGGTGTCAAAACCGGCGGATCTCGGGTAGGGGGTCCCGAACTATGCGTCTAGGCGGATGGTAACAAGAGGCGGGGGACATGATGTTTACCCAGTTTCAGGCCCTCTTGATGGAGGTAATACCCTATGTCCTGCTTGATTGTTCTTGATAATATGAGTAGTACAAGAGTTGATCTACCACGAGATCGAAGAGGCTAAACCCTAGAAGCTAGCCTATGGTATGATTGTGTGTTGTTGGTCCTACGGACTAAACCCTCTGGTTTATATAGACACCGGAGGGGGCTAGGGTTACACAGAGTCGGTTACAAGGAAGGAGATCTACATATCCGTACTGCCAAGCTTGCCTTCCATGCCAAGGAGAGTCCCATCCGGACATGGGACGAAGTATTCAATCTTGTATCTTCATAGTCCAACAGTCCGGCCAAAGGATATAGTCCGGCTGTCCGAATACCCCCTAATCCAGGACTCCCTCAGTAGCCCCCGAACCAGGCTTCAATGGCGATGAGTCCGTCACGCAGATTGTCTTCGGCATTGCAAGGCAGGTTCTTCTTCAAACTCTGAGTGTCTGTTAAATAGTGTTCGGCTTCTCGTAAATGTTGCGCTTCTTGGCTTCTGCGCCCAATAATGGCCATCTTCCACGTGTTAAGCAAATGTGAGGAGCCAGGGTGTTTTTACATTTACCACCCCATCTATGTGAATGAACTATGTATTAAAGAGACGAGGATCCTCAGATCCAAACCACACCATCCTCCCTCAGCGAGCATTCATCAGAGCACGCCCGAAAAAATCCATCCCAACATGGCCGGCCAGCACAGCTCCTCCTCTCACTCCCGCAGCCCCAAGCCCGAAGACTGGGAGAAGTGTTCTGTCCCGCACAGCCAATTAGTGAAGCTACAGAGCCAGGGATTTCTCCCTCCAGCGTATATGGTCCCAGTTCGAGCTGGGCTCGCCACCTATAATGGCGGGGAGCAAGCGAAGAGCTTTCCCAACCCCTCTAAGGGAGAGTGGGTATGCCTTGTCCCTTATTTGTTAAGGGGACTCGGATTTCCAATCCATCCATTTCTCCGAGGGCTCCTGGAGTTCTACGGCCTCCAATTGCACAACCTCACCCCTGCCTCCATACTGCACATCGCTGGTTACGTAGCCCTTTGCAAGCTGTTTCTGGGTTGCGAAGCTCATTTCGTGCTGTGGAAGAAGTTGTTCTGCCTTGTGCCCCGTACACAGAGGGGATCAATATATCAAGTGGGCAGAGCCGAAGTATGGCGCATCGCTGGGACCGGATACCTATCTGGTACCCCGAAGAAGACGTCTGAGGACTGGCCTTCGAGTGGTTTTACATGGAGGATGTTCCTCTCCCAGATCCTATCCGGATTGGTCTTCCTGAGTTCGAGAACACCCCTTTGAAGAAATGCCTAAGCTGGCGCCCATGGAGCCCACAGGAGGAAGATGATAGAGACATATTTTATCTGATGGGCCGGATAAAGTTGCTGGCCAAATCAGGACTGAGCATAACCGAGGTTATGGCAATATGCATTATGTGGGGGGTGCAGCCACTTCAATATCGAGGCCACCCCATGTGGCACTTCAACGGGGAAGATGATGCCACTCGCTGCGGGCGCAAGGGACCGGACTCAGTTGCTGTTCTAGCAAAAATTCTATCCGATCTGTATAAGGGGGAAGAAGAGGAGTTCCTCCGCATCAAGCCACGGGATGGATTCTCCATGAACAACCCTCGAAGCTGGGTGAGCTTCTGCTCTTTTTACTTCCATCCTACCCTTGTTTTCATGATAAATATTTATCTTGCCGTTTCATCGCACAAACTGTGTAAGGCGGTAGGGGAGATCAATAGCCCACCTACACAACCGGAGGATCCTGAACGAGTCCTCGACCCCGGCCTCAAAGAGGATCCGGACATATTCGTGGAGCTGATTGATAGGATTTTCTATCAGCTAAGCTGTGATGACGCCATGGTGGCCATTATAGCCGACTACCCTGGGCTACTCCCAACCTCGCAGGTAAATGAGACCGGAGTCCCAACCTTTGAAAAGGATTTCCTTTTATGCACTTCACCTACCGTATACAAATGGTGTTTTATAGGGAAGGCCCTCGGGACGCCATGCCGAGCCCGCGGAGACTCGCCAACAAGGGGTTTCAAAGCCGAACATGCTAAAAAGGAAGGCGGTCCGGACGGAGATGCCGGTGCAAAGGTATGATGCAACACCTCACTCCGTGGTTGTCGTCTTTAAAAACATAATAACACCCGTGTTTCCTAGAAGGAAGAACGCTCGTCGGACAATATCCGGAGAGGTCGCCAATCATGCCTTTACCAGTTGGGCTCCAGGGCCGGACACAGAGGAGGAAGCTAACACGAGGCACACGTCTGATACTCCTTCTACAGAGGATGCGGATAAGATATCCGCTACGAATTACAAAGTGGAGAGCGCCATGAATCACAGGCGTCGTCGAGCCATACTCTGTGACGCTTGTTTCTCCCGAGAGGCGTTTGATGCATTCAACTCAGGAGATGCGTACATCCGTGCTGCTCAAAATGGTCTTGCCAGAGCCACAGACCAGTATGTAAAGGATGTACGGGTAAGAAAATTTGATGAGTATATATATCAGTAGCCCTGAGACTTGAAACAGTTGGCACAACTGATTTAAGGATCATTTATTGTGCAGGTTCTTACAGAGAAGAATACTCGACTGTCATAGGAGCTGGAGGAATGCAAGGCCCAACTTCGGGCCGCCGTTGTGGCATTGAAGGAGCTTGAAAAGTCCCCAGCTGGTAACATTTGTTTCAAAGAATGATAGGTACAATATAGTGTGCGGCATGGCTGCAGATCTAACAATAGATATTGCAGATCACTCCGGAGAGAATCCGGAGGACTAGCATCTCGTACGACAGCTAGAGGCTAGCGAACGTGTGCTGACTAAGGTCATGCGGGAGAAAAACAATCTCCAAGATGCCAATACCAAGCTGAGTGTGGAACTGAAAGATGTTCGAGCCCAGCTTGCGGACTCCGTGAAGGAGAATAAGCGTCTTCGATGCGGCATTTTCAGTAAGTGCTTGAACGAACCCTTAAAAGAGTGCGACGGAGAAGCTGGCTAACAGAGTTATGTCTGCAGGTATGCTGATGGGTCGTCCCGCGGAGGAGATGCCCAGGTCTGCGGGTGATCTTCTACCCAAGCTCTCACAACTGCACGAACAAGTTCGACAGGTGATGCAAGGTATTGCCTAGGCCTTGTGGCCATCCGTCTCCCTGCCAGTAAGCGTTGGAGAGCTTGCGGAGAAGCTCAAGGGAGCACGGCGGTGCTTCCGATTATGGAAGATATTGGCCTGCCGTCAAGGTGCCAGGGAAGCCTGGGCCATGGTGAAGACGCGGTATACCAAGGCTGACCCAACCCACATGGCTGAGGTCAGACCTGTGGGGCCCGATGGGAAAGAGATCCCCGTTAGCTTAGTGTATGGGAAAGTAGAATTAGCCGCAAAGTATTCCCAACAGGATTGTAGGCTAGACAGCCTGTTGGATGGTATAGAAGAGGAATTTAGTCAGTCTACATGACTATGTAATTAAAGTGACATGTATAATGCCTTCTAGCCGGATTGTAAATCATTTGTCATGGCGGACCTTTTCGCTTCAACCTTGGGACCAGATAGTCCGGAGTGTATCTGAATACCCGCTCAGTTATATAAGAAACGGGGTATGCGTGGAAACTAGGCGTAGGGGTCATTAGTGCTTGAACAGACAAGTACCCAACTAGTTATGTTATATTACATGAGTAGTAAGAAACATCTTCCAGGGAGAATAGTTCCGTTAAGGGTTCCTTTCCCTGGGTACGCATGCCCTAAAGTGCATGTACGGACTGCGAGAGGAGACGCAGGAAAAAACATCTGGGGGCACATATGGAAAATAAATAAAAATCATCTTTTGTTCACCGACCGAATATTCCCTTAAGAATGCTAGCTTTCGGCTTCACCCAGTCTGAGGTACACATCCGGCTGACTCGGCAGTAACAATCGCAGAGGTGCTCCCCTTATGCCCTAGCCGAATTAACGGGAACATAGGGCATAAATACAAGAGCCAGGCAACCCAGCCTGGCCAAAACTTAAGTCATATCGATGCATATAATGGCGAAGAAAAGGTACATGCGGAAGAATAACACATGTGCGGGGCATGAAGCCCAGATAAATAATTAAGCTTCTGTGTAAGAAGCGCCCAGGTATAATGAGCGCGGTTAGCGCGTCAATAGTGTGCAAGCAAGGCACAAGTTGGCCCTTGAAGGCCTTGAGAAAGAATAAAAGAAAGAAAGAGAAAAAAGAAAGATAATGTATATGCAAAAAATGGACAGAGGAAGGATACGAACATAGAGTCCGGCACCTGGCTGCGTTCCATGGGTTCGGCTCAGGTCGATTATTCGATGCATCCCATAGACGGTATGCTCCACCGGTCATAACTTGGTCAATAATGAAGGGACCTTCCCATTTGGGCTCGAGCTTGGTCTTTTTCTTCTCCGGCAAGCGTAGAACTAGCTCGCCAACGTTATAAGTTTTGGCCCGTACTTCTCTGCTTTGGTATCTGCGAGCCTGTTGCTGATAGAATGTCGAACGGGCTTTTGCCACGTCGCGCTCCTCCTCCAGGGTGTCCAGACTATCCTGCCGATCGAGCTCGGCTTCTCTTTCTTCGTACATGCGCACTCGAGGTGAGTCATGAATTATGTCACAGGGCAGAACCGCCTCTGCGCCGTACACCATAAAGAAGGGTGTGTATCCCGTAGTACGATTCGGCATGGTCCGCAGCCCCAGAGTACGGAGTCGAGCTCCTCTACCTAGTGCGTGTTAGACTCCTTTAAGGACCGCACTAATCTGGGTTGGATGCCGCTCATGATAAGACCATTTGCTCGCTTAACTTGGCCGTTAGTTTGTGGGTGATAGACAGAGGCATAATCGAGCTTAATGCCCATGTTGCTGCACCAGAGTTTTACCTCGTCGGCCGTGAAGTTCATGCCGTTGTCAGTAATGATGTTGTGGGGGATGCCATAACGGTGTACAAACCCGGATATGAAGTCTATCACCGGTCTGGATTCGGCCGTTTTAACAGGTTTGGCTTCTATCTATTTGGTGAATTTATCCACCATGACCAGTAAGTACTTTTTCTTATGGGTTCCCCCTTTAAGGGGTCCAACCATGTCAAGCCCCCGGACCGCGAAGGGCCAGGTAATGAGGATTGTTTGGAGGGCGGTGGGTGGCATGTGGCTTTGGTTTGCAAAAAGCTGGCAACCGACACAGCGTTGGACCAAGTCATGTGCATCTACCCGGGCCGTCGGCCAATAAAAACATGTACGGAAGGCCTTGCTTACAAGGGCCCGGGCTGCGGCGTGGTGGCCGCCGTGTCCGGCATGAATTTCTGCCAAAAGCTTCCGCCCTTCCTCTTCGAAGATGCACCTTTGAAGGACTCCGGTAGTGCTTTTTTAATACAGCTCTCCCTCGTGGACCCTGTAGGCTTTAGATCGCTGCACTATGCAGCGTGCCTCATTTTGGTCCTCGAGAAGTTCCTGCCTAGTTAGGTAGGCCAGGAATGGTTCTGTCCACGGGGCGATGATGGCCATTATTACGTGGGTTGAAGGTGTTATTTCGGTGGCAGAGCCTCCGATTATGTCAGAGTGTTCGGTATCGGGCATTTTGGCCGGGTCCGGACTATTGTTACCGGTGTCTCCTTCCCATACCACGGATGGCTTAAACAACCTCTCCAAAAAGATGTTGGGGGGGACCGCATCGCATTTTGCGCTGATGCAGGCGAGGATATCCGCCGCCTAATTGTTTTCCCGAGCCACATGGTGAAATTCGATCCCCTCGAACCGAGCTAACATCTTTAGGATGGAGTTGCGATAGGCCTCCATCTTCGGATCCTTGGCATCAAAGTCTCCATTTATTTGGGATATTGCGAGGTTCGAATCCCCACGCACCTCCAGGCGTTGAATGCCCATGGAAACTGTCATCTGAAGACCATGTAACAGGGCTTCATATTCGGCTGTGTTGTTGGAGTCTGTATACAGTATCTGTAGTACGTATTGAACTGTATCTCTGGTTGGGGACGTCAGGACGACGACAGCCCCCAGACCAGCCAGCATTTTGGAGCCGTCGAAGTGCATGACCCAATTTGAGTATGCGCCATACTCTTTAGGGAGTTCGGCTTCTGTCCATTCGGCGACAAAGTTGGCCAATACTTGCGATTTAATGGCTCGCTGGGGTTTGTATGTTATGTCGAACGGGAGGATCTCAATGGCCCATTTGGCCATCCAGCCCGTGGCGTCGCGGTTGTTTGTAATATCTTTAAGTGGCACTTCCGAGGCTACTGTAATTGAACACTCTTGAAAGTAGTGTCGCAGCTTCCGAGATGCCATGAATACCGCATAGGCTATCTTTTGATAATGTGGGTACCGTGATTTGCATGGAGTGAGGACAGTGGATACATAATATACCGGCTTTTGAAGGGGGAATTTATGTCCATCCGTTTCTCGTTCAACGACGGGCACTGCGCTTACAACCTGATGAGTTGCCGCAATGTACAACAGCATTGGTTCACCGATGTATGGCGCGGCCAGGATTGGGTTGGTTGCCAGTATGGCTTTTATTTCTTCCAATCCGGTTGTGGCAGCGTCCGTCCACTCAAAGTGTTCGGTGCGCCGAAGGAGGCGATAAAGGGGTAATGCCTTTTCTCCTAAGCGGGAGGTAAAGCGGCTTAGAGCCACCACACATCCGGTTAATTTCTGGATTTGTTTGAGGTCCATTGGGATAGCCAACTATGACAAAGCTCGGATTTTGGCCGGATTTGCTTCAATTCCTCTACTGGAGACAATGAAACATAGGAGCTTTCTAGCTGGTACACCGAAAACGCATTTTTCCGGATTGAGCTTGATGTTGTATGTTCGGAGGTTGTCGAATGTGAGCCTCAAGTCGTCTATTAGAGAGTCGACGTGTTTGGTTTTGACGACCACATCATCTACGTATGCCTCTACTGTTTTGCCGATTTGTTTCTCTAGACATGTCTGAATCATGCGCTGATATGTTGCGCTGGCATTTTTTAGCCCAAAAGGCATTATGTTGAAACAGAAGGAGCCGTATGGTGTGATAAATGACGTTGCGGCTTGGTCGGACTCCGCCATCTTGATTTGGTGGTAGCCGGAGTATGCGTCGAGGAAACACAATGAATCGTGTCCTGCGGTAGCATCGATAATTTGATCGATGCGGGAGAGGGGAAGGGATCCTTTGGGCAAGCCTTGTTGAGGTCCTTGAAATCGACACATAGGCGCTAGGATTTGTCCTTCTTTGGTACCATCACCAGGTTTGCTAGCCAGTCTGTGTGTTTTATTTCTCTAATGAATCCGGCCTCCAATAACTTGGCTAGTTCCTCTCCCATAGCTTATCTCTTAGGTTCAGAGAAACGCCGAAGAGTCTGCTTGACCGGCTTGAATCCCTTTAGAATATTAAGGCTGTGCTCGGGCAACCTGCGTGGGATTCCTGGCATGTCTGAGGGGAGCCAGGCGAATATGTCCCAATTCTCGCGCAGGAACTCTTGTAGTGCAGCGTCTATGGTGGGGTTTAACTGTGCCCCGATGGAGGCTATTTTTGTAAGGTTCGTTGGGTGGACTTGGAATTTGACTATTTCATCCGCTGGTTTAAAAGAGGTGGACTTGGATCTCTTGTTAAGTATCACGTCATCCCTGTCCACTGTGGAGCGTAGCGCAGTTAACTCCTCGGCCGAAAGGGCTTCAGATAATGCCTCAAGGGCCGATGCGGCTGTTTTGTTTTCGGCGCGGAGTGTTGTGTCTGGATCACTAGCGAGAGTGATTATTCCATTGGGCCCGGGCATTTTGAGCTTCATGTACCCGTAATGGGGTATGGCTTGGAAGATCGTGAACGCCTCCTGCCCTAAAAGGGCGTGGTATCCACTACTGAACGGGGCCACTTGGAATGTAATTTCTTTAGACCTATAGTTCTCCAGCGTGCCAAATACCACATCTAGTGTGATTTTCCCAGCACAGCATGCTCCCCGACTGGGGATAATTCCTCTGAAGGTTGTGCTGCTTTGCTCAATGCGGTTCCAGTCTATTTCCATTTTTTGAAAAGTTTCCTCATAGATGAGGTTTAATCCACTGCCGCCGTCCATGAGTACTTTGGTGAGTCGAAAGCCGTCCACAATTGGACTAAGGACCAGTGCAGCTGGTGCTCGGGCTGTTCGGAATTTAGGTTCGTCACTGGCATTGAAGCTAATAGCCGTGTCACTCCATGGATTTATTGCTGCCACATGGCATATTTCGGCAAGGCTGCGGAGTGTTCTCTTGCGCCTATTATTTGATGCGAAGGTTTCAAAGATTGTTAATACCATATTTTTATCCCCGGGATGGTGCTCTGTGGCATCAGGGATGAGAAGATCCTCACCACTTTTGGCCACCTGCCGGAGTACCCAACATGCTCTAAGGCTGTGTGTTGGTATGGTATCTGCTGTACTATGAATTTTGCAGGGTCCGTTGAGCCATCCCTCCAATACTGTTCCACGCCTTGTAGAGGGTTTTTGCATCTTTGTAATTAACTCGGGTGTCTTATGATAGTGCACCCTTTTACTTCGGACTGGGTGTATATTTGGAGCCGGATTATCCCAAAATTTCGTTTCGGTTTTCCAGGCGCTTTCCATCGCACAGTACTTTCGTACTATGGATGCCAAGTCAGCGAAGCGTGATATGTCATGGCGACTTATGGCGTTAAGGATTCCCTTGTCCGTGCAATTATTGCGAAATAATGAGACTGTGTCTTCCTCGCGATAGTCCTTAACCTTGTTCATCACGAGGAGGAATCTGGCCCAATAATGATGTACTGTTTCCCGGGGCGCTTGCCTGATGTGGGAAAGATCATTTATGTTTGGGTGGGTGGGTGGATTTGAGTCCGAACCCTTACCCGATCTGAGACCCAGGGGCCGAGGAGTTTCTAATCTTGGAAGTTCGGGTTCCGGGATGTGGCCCGATAATTCTTGACCACCGCCTGACTCTAGGTTCACGGCTTGGGTGGTGTCCTCCCGTAAACGGGTATCCGGCTCGGAGAGCTCAGGAATCTGGACATAGTTAGTCCTCAAGATAGAGGAAGAATTGCCGCATTGTTCCTCCACCACCGCAATATGATGGGTGACCGGTGGAGAGTTAATCTCCCTTTGATCGGGTTTAAGCCCAATCCGATCATAGTCCATAGTGACTCCCAAGGCAGCGATGCGATCCAAGAGCTCGTTTAGGGATGAGAGCTCCATTGGATCCATCTGCTCGGTAAATTCCGAGCCGATGTGGAGGATGTTTTCGATGACCCGAGAAGTCATTGTCGGTGCAGCAGCCGAACGGGCGGTCATGATGAAACTGCCTAGCCAGAGAGTTTGGCCGACAACCAAGGCTCCCCCGGCAGTAATGTTGTTTTTAACAATGAGACGAGGCATCCTTCCTTACGGTGACGACACAGTGGAACTCTCAATAAAACCACCAATGTCGGTGTCAAAACCAGCGGATCTCGGGTAGGGGGTCCCAAACTGTGCGTCTAAGCGGATGGTAACACGAGGCGGGGGACACGATGTTTACTCAGGTTCGGGCCCTCTTGATGGAGGTAATACCCTACGTCCTGCTTGATTGTTCTTGATAATGTGAGTAGTACAAGAGTTTATCTACTACGAGATCGAAGAGGCTAAACCCTAGAAGCTAGCCTATGGTATGATTGTGTGTTGTTGGTCCTACGGACTAAACCCTCCAGTTTATATAGACACCGGAGGGGGATAGGGTTACACAGAGTCGGTTAAAACAAGGAAGGAGATCTACATATCCGTACTGCCAAGCTTGCCTTCCATGCCAAGGAGAGTCCCATCCAGACACGGGATGGAGTCTTCAATCTTGTATCTTCACAGTCCAACAGTCCGGCCAAAGGATATAGTCCGGCTGTCCGGATACCCCCTAATCCAGGACTCCCTCAGCTAGTTTCATTGAAGAAGATATTTTGGCTTGGCGGCCTATGAAAGCCTTGGATTTTCTTTCGTTTGTTGCTTTGAACGTCTTTTTGAGATTTTTTTTCTTTTGTGACATAGTAATATATAGTGGAGAACCAATAAGGCTTATAATGCCTTCTGAGTCTTATATGACACTAACCGGTGTTTATTGACCCGGCCTGGGTTTGACTATAAGTCGCCAGTATGAAATAAAGATAATATCCAGTGTTTATTGACCCGGTCTAGCTTTGTTCATAAGCCGGCAATCTCTAATAATTACCAGTGTTCGGAGCTTTGGGCTATCACCCTGACTGCACTGGCTTGATAAACCAACAACTGTGATCAAATATCACAGGTATGATATATTTTTAATCATAAATGATTATTATTTTGACCAGCCTTGGTTATAAATCATGATAAGTTCATGTTGGGGCAGTATAACCCGTCCAGCGGTAAACCGTCAGGACACTTTTTATCTGTTGTATACAGGAACAGATTTCAAGATTGATAATATCATCAAGCATATATGGCATATCTTCGCATAAGCGGATAAACAGTGTCATGAGCAGCACAATATGCACGATGACATAGCAGAATAAGAAGTTTTAAAGCTAGCCTATTACAAGGAGCTTGGTGCCCAAAAAGATGATTGTTTTTTAAACAACGCAGCAAGCAGATAATAAACCAGCCCCGGTTCATGAATCTTGGTCTGGCTGACTTGAAGGTTGCGACTCATCCCTTGTTGGTTCGTCCTCCTCCTCCACCGTCTGGAAGTTGGGTTTGGACCAGTCAAAGCCACGTACGGCGACGAATTCAGCTTCATCATTAATCAGACCAGACGGATCGATATCAGGGGCAAAAGTGTGCTTACGAATGGGTGGAATTAAATCCATCACTTTATATGAAGGAGTAGCCATCTTTTGGTTATCTGCATCATAACCCGGCTGATATTTGGTGAGGTTGGTCTCTTCGGCGATGATTATAGCATGAGGGTGATTCTCCTTGACACAAGCAGCAAAGTCTTGTTGGTCGAAAGGAGTTCCATCTTCCTTGAGACTGGGATATCCACTGGCTATGTCCGCCAGGTCTAATTCCGGTACCCAGGCTTTCGCACGGCTTAAAGCTGTCATAGCTCCGGCTCTAGCACAAGATCGCTTGATTTCTTGGAACCTAGCGGGCAAGATGGAAAGCTTCTTCAAGACATCACTTAATAGATTTGCCCCTTGATTCGCTGGAGAGATAGTGGCGAGAGTCTGCTGAGCTCCAGTGTATAATTGTTCAACAAGCTGTAAACCACCTTGAGCTTCACCACTGTGTCTCGGCTCTGATTGCTGCTCCTGGGACCTGTAAAGTTTACACGGTTGGTTAAGTAGCGGCTTATGTTATGATGACAAATACTCACTTGGAGTAAGTAACAAGGTGACTTACCAAAGATTGCAGAAACCATCTGAGACACACAGTTCTTTAAACTGGTGAGTTCAGCGGTAACCTCTTCCAGAGCCGCCTCAGCTTTCTCAGCAAGCTGCGTCAAGGCAGTCCTCTCATTGGCCCAAGCCACTTTCTCTGCAATAAAGCTGCTCTTCAGTTTTTCTACTTCAGACATACTCAACTGGAATTTGGATTCAGCTTTCTTTGTCTCAGTCTCCTGAGCCGCCAGCCGGGTCTTGGCCTCAAACAATTGAGTTTCCAGTTCTGTGGTCGCAGCCTACATACAACATAAGTTCGTTCAAATTCATGACGGATTACAAAGTACAAGTCCCAAGTGCTTTTCAAGCAACAACACTTGGCACTTGGGGGCTAATGTCTATCAGCGAAATTTTTCAAAGGAACTGGTTCTTTCCAAAAAAGTCCCAAGTGTTTTGCAGGCAATAGCACTTGGCACTTGGCGGCTAATGCATATTGCTTGTCTTCTTGTTAAGGATGAGCCGGGTGTGCTATTGACAGACCCAGCCGACTCATGAGGGATATGAAGTTAAGTTTTAGTATCTTGCATAATGACTAATAGGACCGTCTCATTCATACTGATTAAGCCGGCCCTTGGGGACTACAGATACAAAGTTGTGCTATCAGCAGAATCCGGTTTAAAAGTTTGTTAACTGGACTTGAAGGAAGTCTAGAACAAGAAGTTTATAAGCATTTCAAGTCTACAGATCATTCAAGTTTATCATAATCAGAATACTTGGGGGCTGGCAGGGTATAGATATAAGCCGAATAACATACCTCATACTTTTGGTGCATCTGGTTGACCATCTCAATTTCTAAATCACGGCTGGAGTGCACTTGACTGAGATAACCAGATAACACTTCACTAATACTCAGGTGAGCATAGTGGGAGACGTCAAACCTCGCTTTCTACCTTTCCATAACTTCTTGTTTGGCAGAGTGTCTTGCTAGAACAGTTGGATTCCCCAGTTCAATGAATCTGGTACCAGTGATTAAAATGTCATCACCATGACTCTCCAGCGGGTTAGCTGAGCTTGAAGGTTCAATACTTGACGGGTCAATAGCAGTTTCATCAGTAGACGGCTCAGGTAAATCCGGTTGAACATTGAGAGTAGGGTCCTCTAGCTATTCAGGATGTTCTGGCACAAAGGTTGACTGATCCGGTTCAGCAGTTTTCGGATCCTCGGCCGGCTTTGTCACCTTTGCTTTTTGGGGCTTTGCTTGACCGCTAAAAAGGATTTGGACAAGTTAGTACAAGGATAAAAGTATAAAGCTACAGAAGACAGACATTTATTATTACCCAGGGGCAGTCTTGAAAGCCGGTAGTTGAGTTTGTGATGAATCTCCAAAGGAGGAACGTGAAAGTTCCTGCAAGGATGGAATCAAAATTGAGTGATTATAAGTAACTTGTTGGTAAATACAAGGGTTAAAGGTTAAAAAGAACCTCATTCTGGCGTTTCTGAGGAGTGTTCGGTAAGCCAGAGGATAAATCGTCATCTCCACTGGTCCGGTTCTAGCGGCGGCTCTCATGTTGTTGTCGTTTCAAAAGAAAATGAGGATCCAAATAAGCCAAGGGGTGTGAAAACCTTACTTTCAGGGTTACCCGCCGAAGTTTCTTCCTTGGTAATGGTTCTGAGTCGGAGGAAACAATAGTTACCTCTTCTTCGACTGTCTGGCTGGCCCCCGTGTCATCCTGGCAATAGTTAGTGCCAATAAGGTTGTTAAAAAATAGGCCAAGAGAGTCAAGTGATACCTCCGACTCAGAGGTATCATCCATCTTAAGTAATTCAAAGGCAGTGGGTTTCTTCTTAGACTTCCTGACGGTCTTTTTGGCGGCTCTCGCAACAGCCCTAGCCTTTTTGGCGGCCTCATGGTCATATTTGGCCTTCCAGAAGTCAGATTTAGCCTGTGGAAGAATAGCATGTTGAAGTTCATGTAATAATTAACTGCTAAGGAAAAAGAAGTCAAAATATTTACCTCTGCACCGGGTTAAGCATGCAGAAAGGGTTTAAACCCACTAGGCTGCAGTCCTCATATTTGTTGTTGACAAGTGCGGTTTCCATCTCAAGGATGGCCTCTTCAGTCAAATGCAGAGAGCTACGATGTAAAGGATCATCAGTTCCTCCGATGACATCAAGCCGGGTCGGCGGCTTAAAGGTATGATTCGCCATGCGACCCACAGCGGATTAAGTCGACTCCGGTTAAATCCATTTCCTACCAAGGCTTGAAATTTTCTGATTTTGGGGACAAGTTTCTTGCATACGGCAGGCGCGAGTTTATCAGGAAGTTGGTACTTTGCGTCGAGACGATCAGCACGATAACCCGGCATCGGATTTTCATCCAACGGTAAGACATCTTTGCAATAGAACCATGTTTGATTCTAGTCCTTGGGATGGCTTGGCGGGACTACTTGAGGGAAGATGGCATCTCGTCTGCATTGAATTGAAATCCTGCCAAGTTCCAAGCTAGGACCATTGGTGTACTCATTCTGGCGGTTCAGGTAGAAATATTCTCTGAAAAGCTCGACGTTGGGTTCTTCTTGAAGATATACTTCACAAAAAACTTGGAAGTTACAGATGTTCGATACGGAATTGGGTCCAATATCTTGCGGATGGAGTTTGAAAAAGTGCAGGACATCCCTAAAGAATTTTGAGCTGGGCGGTGAGAAGCCCCGGGTCATATGGTTAGTAAAGACAATGATTTCACCATCTTTTGGCTGAGGTATCTCTTCAGCTGGGTCAGGAGCACGATATTGCATGACACTTTTTTCTGGTAAGTATCCAACAGTGAGAAAATCCTTCAAAGTGCTCTCGGTGACTGTGGAAGGAACCCAGTTGCAAGTTGTCATCGTCTTTGGCGGCATGATGAAAGGATAATCTAAAAGGAAATAATCTGCCGACTGAAATCAGTTGATGGGATTGCAAGTTAACGATTACAATACATGTTTACAATGGCAGCTTAAGCGAGGGCTAATGATATATGAAGTAAAGATAAGCTGGCAGAGTAAGCTGCCATGATTAAGATATTCAAGAGTTGCCAAAAGCAAAATTTGCTAAGTATTGGGACACATAGATTCCGCATATTGAGGTTACAAATTTGGATCTACCGTTGTTCAAAAAAAAGGAAATAAATTCGTGACAGTAGAAAAGCAGAGGTGCCCTAGAGGAGATCTGTTGTGGTGGGGATATATATTGTAGTATTAAAACAAGTGCTAAAACTACTACCGCGCAAGTTTCCTATTGTTTTTGGATCTAACCTATGGATCTAAATAAAGAGAAGGAAGGACAGCGATGAACACTGATGAACACCGACGAACACCGACAAACCCTAATGACGGATCCATAACGAGGGACAGAAGGCTTACTGATGTTGTTAGGACAGTGGAGTGGCACCGCAGTTTTCTGGTCTACTCAGGGCGATGCAGTGGCCGGAGTTGAGGTCGAGGACGAAGGTCGACGGCGGCGAGGTTCGTATGGGGCAACGCGTTGAAAGGAAGAAGAAAGGAGAAGGAGAAGAGTGGAAGGTGGCTCTACGGTCCTATTTATAAGGAGACAGGGAAACAGGCAGGCGCAAAAGACGACGAGGGCGAATCATGGTTATCCAGCTAATTGGACGCCTCGATTTTCAGGAAGACATTAAAGATAAAGATCCGTTAAAGATGACGTCCTACCAGGTTTCTGAAATTCCTGGAGATGACATCATGGCGGGTCACAAGGTTTTCACAGGAGATGTGGAAGAATTTTTCTAAGTCTTGAAGATTGACATGAACAAGTTCAAATCAACCTGGGGCCTAATGTTGGGGATGTAACTATTAGTTATAACCCACCCAGGAGGGGCCAGGTCATCCCAATAATGATTCATCACAATGAAGCCCAAGATCATATGGTGGTTCATAGATAGGCTTAGTAGAGGGCCTAGACCCGAAGGCGGCTTAAGGCCCATGATTGTAAACCGCCGTGTATGTAAACTTGTATTGTAAGGCATATGAGAAAGGTCACCGAGACGGATACGTTATATAAACCGGCCGGGACTTTGAGGGCCGCAGGGCATCAACCCGTGTATATAAGGGGACGACCTAGTGGCGGCTTAGGACATGAAACAACAGATCGAGAGCCGGGTCTAGCGTATTCGCTCCCTGCTCATCAAACCCTAGCAATACCAACTACAAACTGGACTAGGCTTTTACCTTCATCGTAAGGGGACGAACCAGTATAAACTCCTCGTGTCATTTGTCCTGATTAACCCCTTTAAGCTAACCTCAACGCGATGGCTCCACGACTAAGTCCTCACACTAGGACATCTGCCGTGACAATTCCACGACAAGGTGGTTAAACCGAATCACACAGAACAAGGGAGCACCTTGCTCTGATACCAATTGAAAGTTCTAGTTATAGACTAGAGGGGGTGAATAGGTGATTTTTATGAAAGTCTTCAAAACACGGGGTCTTTGAAGACAAACAGTAGAAATGAACCTATTGCTATGCAGCGGAAGGTAGACTACACTAGACAAGCCATAGTCAAGTATGCAATGAAGTGAAAGCACGAAGACTATCAGCAGCTAGGTAGTATGGATCAAGATGGAAGATAGTATGAAGCCAATCAACAGCGGTCTTCACACAGTGAAGTCAATCAGATCATGCAAGCAGGCAATGACTTCACGAAGACAAACAGTAAGTAAAGAGAGGTAAGAGATAGAACCAGTTGCTTGGTGAGAATAGGTATTTGTTGGACCAGTTCCAGTTGTTGTGACAACTGTACGTCTGATTAGGGAGGCTGAGATTCAACTCAGAAGACCGCGTCTTCACCTTATTCCCCTTGAGCTAAGGACACACAGTCCTCGCCCAATCACTCTGGTAAGTCTTCAAGGGAGACTTCCAAACCTTTACAGACTTCGTTCACCGGCGATCCACAATGACTCTTGGATGCTCAGAATGCGGCGCCTAACCGGCTGGAGGATTCACAGTCCTCAAGTGTAAAAAGTCTTCAGATCACGCAGGCAGAAAGACATCAGTGATGCCTAACACTCTTGGGCTCTAGGTGTTTAGGGTTTTTTCCTTGCAAGGATTTCTCTCTTAAAGGCTTCGGAGGTGGGTTTCTCTCAAACGACAAAAGCCATGCACTAACTTTGAGCAGCCACCAATTTATGGTGTAGGGGGTGGGCTATTTATAGCCAGGAGGCAACCTGACATGATTTGTCCGAAATGACCCTGGGTCACTAAGGAACTGACACATGTCCAACGGTCAGATTTCAAACACACGCGGCAGCTTGACTTGGGCTACAAGTAAAGATGACTTATCCATCTCTGGATAAGATTTGCTCTCATTGTCTTCGCTCGAAGACATAGGATTTGGTTGAGAATCACTTCAGTCACTATGACTTTGTTCACTTGGACCCTACTTAACAGTATGGTGGTTCCTATGACTCAACAAAGAAGAAAAGGAAACTATGAAACAACTATGTCTTGGCAATCCATAGTCTTCATGTGATGTCTTCTCGTGTCATAGTCTTCATTGTGAATCTCTTCATAGACCACCATTGTCTTCAATGTCTTCAAACATTTTTAGGGGTCATCTCTGGTAGGTAAACCGAATCAGTGAGGGACTACTACCTGTGTTATCCTGCAATTCTCACAAACACATTAGTCCCTCAACCAAGTTTGTCATCAATACTCCAAAACCAACTAGGGGTTCCACTAGATACACTTACAGAAGGGGGAATCCTACTCCCGGTGGGAGTAGGACTCCCCTAGGGCGCACCATAGAGAGGGTCGGCCCCTCCCCTCCTCCACTCCTTTATATACGGGGGAGGGGGCACCCCATAGACACACAAGTTGATCATTGATCTTTAGCCGTGTGTAGTGCCCTCCTCCACCATAATCCACCTCGGTAATATCATAGCGGTGCTTAGGCGAAGCCCTGTTCCGATAGCAACATCATCACCGTCATCACGCTGTCGTGCTGACGAAGCTCTCCCTCGAAGCTCTACTGGATTGTGAGTTCACGGGATGTCACCGAGCTGAACGTGTGCAGATCGTGGAGGTGGCGTACCTTCGGTGCTAGATCGGTCGATCGTGAAGACATACGACTACATCAACCGCGTTGACATAACGCTTCCGCTTACGGTCTACAAGGGTACATAGACGATACTCTCCCCTCTCGTTGCTATGCTTATGGTCTACGAGGGTACGTAGTCAATACTCTCCCCTCTCATTGATATGCATCACATCATCTTGCATGTGCGTAGGAATTTTTTTGAAATTACTGCGTTCCCCAACATCAAGCAACACTGAAGCAGCATGCGTGATCATTGCAGCACCTAAACTCATAGGTCACAACATCTAAATAGAACATACCATACACCACAAGCAAATTTAAGGACAGACAAATATAGATAGTTGATACGTCTCCAACGTATCTATAATTTTTGATTGCTCCATGCTATATTATCTACTGTTTTGGACATTATTGGGCTTTATTATCCACTTTTATATTATTTTTCGGACTAACCTATTAACCGGAGGCCCAACCCAGAATTGTTGTTTTTGCCTGTTTTAGGGTTTCGAAGAAAAGGAATATCAAACGGAGTCCAAACGGAATGAAACCTTCGGGAACGTGATTTTCTCAACGAACAAGACCCAGGAGACTTGGACCCTACGTCAAGACACAAAAGAGGAGGCCACGAGGTAGGGGGCGCACCTCCCCCCCAGGCGCGCCCTCCACCCTCGTGGGCCCCCTGTTGCTCCACCGACGTACTCCTTCCTCCTATATATACCTACGTACCCCCAAACAATCAGAGACGGAGCCAAAACCCTATTTCCATCGCCGCAACTTTCTGTATCCACGAGATCCCATCTTGGGGCCTGTTCCGGAGCTCCGCCGGAGGGGGCATCGATCACCAAGGGCTTCTACATCAACACCATAGCCCCTCCGATGAAGTGTGAGTAGTTTACCTCAAACCTACGGGTCCATAGTTAGTAGCTACATGTCTTCTTCTCTCTTTTTGGATCTCTATACAATGTTCTCCCCCTCTCTTGTGGAGATCTATTCCATGTAATCTTCTTTTTGCGGTGTGTTTGTTGAGACCGATGAATTGTGGGTTTATGATCAAGTCTATCTATGAACAATATTTGAATCTTCTCTGAATTCTTTTATGTATGATTGGTTATCTTTGCAAGTCTCTTTGAATTATCAGTTTGGTTTGGCCTACTAGATTGATCTTTCTTGCAATGGGAGAAGTGCTTAGCTTTGGGTTCAATCTTGCAGTGTCCTTTCCCAGTGACAGTAGAGGCAGCAAGGCACGTATTGTATTGTTGCCATCGAGGATAACAAGATGGGGTTTTCATCATATTGCATGAGTTTATCCCTCTACATCATGTCATCTTGCTTAAGGTGTTACTCTGTTTTCATTAACTTAATACTCTAGATAAATGCTGGATAGCGGTCGATGAGTGGAGTAATAGTAGTAGATGCAGGCAGGAGTCGGTCTACATGTCTCGGACGTGATGCCTATATACATGATCATACCTAGATATTCTCATAACTATGCTCAATTCTGTCAATTGCTCAATAGTAATTTGTTCACCCACCGTAGAATACTTATGCTCTCGAGAGAAGCCACTAGTGAAACATATGGCCCCCGGGTCTATCTTCATCATATTAATCTACCAATACTTAGTTATTTCCTTTTGCTTTTACTTTGCTTTTATTTTACTTTGCATCTTTATCATAAAAATACCAAAAATATTATCTTATCATATCTATCAGATCTCACTCTTGTAAGTGGTCGTGTAGGGATTGATAACCCCTTAACGCGTTGGTTGCGAGGATTTATTTGTTTTGTGCAGGTACGAGGGACTTGTGCATAGCCTCCTACTGGATTGATACCCTGGTTCTCAAAAACTAAGGGAAATACTTACGCTACTTTGCTGCATCATCCCTTCCTCTTCGGGGAAAACCAACGCGGTGCTCAGGAGGTAGCAAGAAGGATTTCTGGCGCCGTTGCCGGGAGGGTCTATGCAAAAGTCAACATACCAAGTACCCATCACATACCCTTATCTACCGCATTACATTATTTGCCATTTTCCTCTCCCCCACTTCACCGTTGCCGTTTTATTCGCCCTCTCTCTCTATCCTCCTTCTCTTCCCCGTTTGCCTCTTTTTGCCCGCTTGCTTTTTGTTTGCTTGTGTGTTAGTTTGCTTGCTTGTCACGATGGCTCAAGATAACACTAAATTGTGTGACTTCACCAATACCAACAACAATGATTTTATTAGCACTCTGGTTACTCCTCTTACCGATGCTGAATCTTGTGAAATTAATACTGCTTTGCTGAATCTTGTCAGGAAAGATCCATTTTCTGGCCTTCCTAGTGAAGATGCCGCTACCCATCTTAATAGCTTTGTTGATTTGTGTAATATGCAGAAGAAGAAAGATGTGGATAATGATATTGTTGAATTGAAGCTATTTCCTTTTTCGCTTAGAGATCATGCTAAACCTTGGTTTTCGTCTTTGCCTAAAAATAGTATTGATTCATGGAATAAGTGCGAAGATGCTATTATCTCTAAGTATTTTCCTCCCGCTAAGATCATCTCTCTTAGAAACGATATTATGAATTTTAAGAAACTTGATCATGAACATGTTGCACAAGCTTGGGAGAGAATGAAATTGATGATACGTAATTGCCCTACTCATGGTTTGAATTTGTGGATGATTATAAAAAAAATTATGCCGGATTAAATTTTGCTTCTAGAAATCTTTTAGATTCGGCCGCGGGAGGCACTTTTATGGAAATCACTTTAGGAGAAGCTACTAAACTCCTAGATAATATTATGGTTAATTATTCTCAATGGCATACTGAAAGATCTACTAATAAAAAGGTGCATGCGATAGAAGAAATTAATGTTTTGAGTGGAAAGATGGATGAACTTATGAAATTATTTGCTAGTAAGAGTGTTTCTTCTGATCCTAATGATATGCCCTTTTCTACCTTGATTGAGAATAATAATGAATCTATGGATGTGAATTTTGTTGGTAGGAACAATTTTGGTAACAACGTGTATAGAGGAAATTTCAATCCTAGGCCTTATCCTAGTAATCCCTCTAATAATTATGGTAATTCCTACAACAGTTCTTATGGAAATTATAATAATATGCCCTCTGATTTTGAATCTAATATTAAAGAATTTATTACTTTGCAAAAGAATTTCAATGCTATGATTGAAGAAAAATTGCTTAAGATTGATGATTTGGCTAGGAACGTTGATAGAATTGCTCTTGATGTTGATTCTTTGAAACTTAGATCTATTCCACCTAAGCATGATATCAATGAGTCTCTCAAAGCCATGAGAATTTCCATTTGTGAGTGCAAAGAAAGAACCGCTAGGATGAGTGCTAAGAAAGATGCCTTTATAAGAGCGTGTTCTTCTAGTTGCTATGAGAATAAAGATGAAGATCTAAAAGTTATTGATGTGTCCCTTATTAAATCTTTGTTTTGCAATATGAATCTTCATAATTATGGGACCGAATATGATCCACCTTTACCTAGAAGTCGTTCTAAGAATTCGGAGTTTTTAGATCTTGATGCTAAAATTGATAAAAGTGGGATTGACCAAATTAAAACCCTAGATGTTTCTAAACCCACTATCTTGGATTTAAAGGAATTTAATTATGAGAATTTCTCTTTGATTGATTTTATTTCCTTGTTGCAATCCGTGCTAAATTCTCCACACGCTTATAGTCAAAATAAAGTGTTTACTAAACATATCGTTGATGCCTTGATGCAATCTTATGAAGAAAAACTTGAATTGGAAGTTTCTATCCCTAGAAAACTATATGATGAGTGGGAAACAACTATTAAAATTAAAATTAAAGATCATGAATGCTATGCTTTATGTGATTTGGGTGCTAGTTTTTCCATGATTCCAAAGACTTTGTGTGATTTGTTAGGTTTCCGTGATTTTGATGATTGCTCCCTAAACTTGCACCTTGCGGATTACACTATTAAGAAACCTATGGGAAGAATTAATGATGTTCTTACTGTTGCAAATAGGAGTTATGTTCCCGTAGATTTTTTTGTTCTTGACATAGATTACAATCCTTCATGTCCTATTATTCTTGGTAGACCTATCCTTAGAACGATTGGTGCAATTGTTAATATGAAGGAAGGAAATATTAGATTCCAATTTCCGTTAAGGAAAGGCATGGAACACTTTACTAGAAATAAAATTAAATTAACTTATGAATCTATTATGAGAGCCACTTATGGATTGCCTACCAAAGATGGCATTACCTAGATCTATCCATGCTTGTTATGCCTAGCTAGGGGCGTTAAACGATAGCGCTTGTTGGGAGGCAACCCAATTTTATTTTTATTTATTGCCTTTTGATCCTGTTTAGTAATAAATAATTTATCTAGCCTCTGTTTGGTTGTGTTTTTTGTGTTTAATTAGTGTTTGTGCCAAGTAGAACCATTGGGAAGACTTGGGGAAAGTCTTGTTAAACTTGCTGTAAAAAACAGAAACTTTAGCGCTCACGAGAACTGCTGTCATTTTTATTTGGAAAGTGATATTTAGTTAATTATTTTTGAATATGATTAATAGATAAATTCCTCACGTCCAGAAATTTATTTTAGAATTTTTGGGGTTCCAGATCTTGCGCTAGCTACAGATTACTACAGACTGTTCTGTTTTTGACAGATTCTGTTTTTCATGTGTTGTTTGCTTATTTTGATGAATCTATGGCTAGTAAAATAGTTTATAAACCATATAGAAGTTGGAATACAGTAGTTTTAACACCAATATAAATAAATAATGAGTTCATTACAGTACCTTGAAGTGGTCTTTTGTTTTCTTTCGCTAACGGAGCTCATGAGATTTTCTACTTTGAGTTTTGTGTTGTGAAGTTTTCAAGTTTTGGGTAAAGATTTGATGCATTATGGAACAAGGAGTGGCAAGAGCCTAAGCTTGGGGATGCCCATGGCACCCCCAAGATAATCTAAGGACACCTAAAAGCCAAAGCTTGGGGATGCCCCGGAAGGCATCCCCTCTTTCGTCTACTTCTATCGGTAACTTTACTTGGAGCTATATTTTTATTCACAAATATGTGTTTTGCTTGGAGCGTCTTGTATTATTTGAGTCATTGCTTTTTAGTTTACCACAATCATCCTTTCTGTACACACCTTTTGAGAGAGCCATACATAATTTGGAATTTGTTAGAATACTCTATGTGCTTCGCTTATCTCTTTTGAGTCATATAGTTTTGCTCTAGTACTTCACTTATATCTTTTAGAGCACGGTGGTGGATTTGTTTTATAGAAACTATTGATCTCTCATGCTTCACTTATATTATTTTGAGAGTCTTAACAGCATGGTAATTTGCTTAAAATCCTAATATGCTAGGTATTCAAGATTAGTAAAATTTTCTAATGAGTGTTTTGAATACTAAGAGAAGTTGGATGCTTGATGATAGTTTTGAGATATGGAGGTAATAATATCAAAGTCGTGCTAGTTGAGTAGTTGTGAAATTGAGAAATACTTGTGTTGTAGTTTGCAAGTCCCGTAGCATGCACGTATGGTAAACGTTATGTAACAAATTTGAAACATGAGGTGTTATTCGATTGTCTTCCTTATGAGTGGCGGTCGGGGATGAGTGATGGTCTTTTCCTACCAATCTGTCCCCCTAGGAGCATGCATGTAGTGCCGAGGTTTTTGATGACTTGTAGATTTTTGCAATAAGTATGTGAGTTCTTTATGACTAATGTTGATTCCATGGATTATACGCACTCTCACCCTTCCATCCTTGCTAGCCTCTTCAGTACCGTGCATTGCCCTTTCTCACATTGAGAGTTGGCGCAAACTTCGCCGGTGCATCCAAACCCCGTGATATGATATGCTCTTTCACACATAAACCTCCTTATATCTTCCTCAAAACAGCCACCATACCTACCTATTATGGCATTTCCATAGCCATGACAAGATATATTGACATGCAACTTTCCACCATTTCGTTTATCATGACACATTCATCATTGTCATATTGCTTAGCATGATCGTGTAGTTGACATAGTATTTGTGGCAAAGCCACCGTTCATAATTCTTTCATACATGTCACTCTTGGTCCATTACATATCCCGGTACACCGCCGGAGGCATTCATATAGAGTCATCTTTTGTTCTAGCATCGAGTTGTAATCATTGAGCTGTAAATAAATAGAAGTGTGATGATCATCATTTTCTAAATCATTGTCCCAAGTGAGGAATTATAAAAAAAGAGAAAGGCCAAATAAAAAATGAGAGAAAAAGAGAGAAGGGACAATGTTACTATCCTTTGCCACACTTGTGCTTCAAAGTAGCACCATAATCTTCATGATAGAGAGTCTCTTGTTTTGTCACTTTCATATACTAGTGGGAATTTTTCATTATAGAACTTGGCTTGTATATTCCAACAATGGGCCTCCTCAAGTTCCCTAGGTCTTCGTGAGCAAGCAAGTTGGATGCACACCCACTTAGTTTCTTTTGTTGAGATTTCATACATTTATTGCTCTAGTGCATCCGTTGCATGGCAATCCCTACTCCTTGCATTAAAATCAATCGACGGGCATCTCCATTGCCCATTGATTATCCTTGTTGATGTGAGACTTTCTCCTTTTTTGTCTTCTCCACATAACCCCCCTCATTATATTCAATTCCACCCATAGGGCTATGTCCATGGCTCGCGCTCATATATTGCGTGAAAGTTTATAGGTTTGAGATTACTAAAGTATGAAACAATTGCTTGGCTTGTCATCGGGGTTGTGCCTGATGAGAGCATTATTGTGTGACGAAAATGAAACATGACTAAACTATATGATTTTGTTGGGATGAACTTTCTTTGGCCATGTTATTTTGAGAAGACATAATTGCTTAGTTAGTATGCTTGAAGTATTATTATTTTTATGTCAATATGAAATTTTGTCTTGAATCTTTCGGATCTGAATATTCATGCCAAAATTAAGAAGAATTACATCAAAATTATGCCAATTAGCACCCCGCATCAAAAAATCTGTTTTTATCGTTTACCTACTCGAGGACGAGCAGCAATTAAGCTTGGGGATGCTTGATACGTCTCCAACGTATCTATAATTTTTGATTTCTCCATGCTATATTACCTATTGTTTTGGAAATTATAGGGCTTTATTATCCACTTTTATATTATTTTTGGGACTAACCTATGAACCAGAAGCCCAGCCCAGAATCGCTGTTTTTTGCCTGTTTTAGGGTTTCGAAGAAAAGGAATATCAAATGGAGTCCAAACGGAATGAAACCTTCGGGAACATGATTTTCTCAACGAATAAGACCCAGGAGACTTGGACCCTACGTCAAGACACAAAAGAGGAGGCCACAAGGTAGGGGGCGCGCCTCCCCCCCCTAGGCGCGCCCTCCACCCTCGTGGGCCCCCTGTTGCTCCATCGACGTACTCCTTCCTCCTATATATACCTACGTACCCCCAAACGATGAGAGACGGAGCCAAAACCCTAATTCCACCGCCGCAACTTTCTGTATCCACGAGATCCCATCTTGGGGCTTGTTCCGGAGCTCCGTCGGAGGGGGCGTCGATCACCGAGGGCTTCTACATCAACACCATAGCCCCTCCGATGAAGTGTGAGTAGTTTACCTCAGACCTACGGGTCCATAGTTAGTAGCTAGATGGCTTCTTCTCTCTTTTTGGATCTCAATACAATGTTCTCCCCCTCTCTTGTGGAGATCTATTCGATGTAATCTTCTTTTTGTAGTGTGTTTGTTGAGACTGATGAATTGTGGGTTTATGATCAAGTCTATCTATGAACAATATTTCAATCTTCTCTGAATTCTTTTATGTATGATTGGTTATCTTTGCAACTCTCTTCGAATTATCAGTTTGGTTTGGCCTACTAGATTGATCTTTCTTGCAATAGGAGAAGTGCTTAGCTTTGGGTTCAATCTTGCAGTGTCCTTTCCCAGTGACAGTAGAGGCAGCAGGGCACGTATTGTATTGCTGCCATCAAGGATAACAAGATGGGGTTTTCATCATATTGCATGAGTTTATCCCTCTACATCATGTCATCTTGCTTAATGCGTTACTCTGTTTTCATTAACTTAATGCTCTAGATGCATGCTGGATAGTGGTCGATGAGTGGAGTAATAGTAGTAGATGCAGGCAGGAGTCGGTCTACATGTCTCAGACGTGATGCCTATATACATGATCATACCTAGATATTCTCATAACTATGCTCAATTCTGTCAATTACTCAACAGTAATTTGTTCACCCACCGTAGAATACTTATGCTCTCGAGAGAAGCCACTAGTGAAACCTATGGCCCCCGGGTCTATCTTCCTCATATTAATCTACCAATACTTAGTTATTTCCTTTTGCTTTTATTTTACTTTGCATCTTTATCATAAAAATACCAAAAATATTATCTTATCATATCTATCAGATCTCACTCTTGTAAGTGGTCGTGTAGGGATTGACAACCCCTTAACGCTTTGGTTGCGAGGATTTATTTGTTTTGTGCAGGTACGAGGGACTTGCGCATAGCCTCCTACTAGATTGATACCTTGGTTCTCAAAAACTGAGGGAAATACTTACGCTACTTTGCTGCATCATCCCTTCCTCTTCGGGGAAAACCAACGCGGTGCTCAAGAGGTAGCAATAGCATAATACATTACTACCATAGATCACACACAAAGTTTACTATAGATACCACCACACAAAGTTTACCAAACAACCACATTCAGTTTACCAAAAGTAAAAGATAAAACATCATCACATCACTTGGGAAGAGGAGTCAGGGCCTTTGCGAGGGCAGCATGCTGCCCCCTGATCTTGTAGTCATCCCCGCGAATTGCTACATCCTCTACATGAGACACAAGGTGATCGATGCGGCCATCCTTTGACTTTGGCTTGGTGGTGCGGTAGGGGCAGTGCCACTTCTTGATCTTGCAGTTGTAGAAGGAAGCAACAACCTTGGTCGTGATCTTCTCCTCCTCCTTCGCTGTGTAGGACGCACCGTTGCCATTGTCCACATCTTCTCCAGACTCATACTGGACACATGAATGGATTACATTAATACATTATAAATGCATATACACCATGTCAAAGGAACTAAATGAACAATCTAAATTTCAAGTAGGCTTACCTCATATTCTTCATCGTCACTATACTCTGGATCACACAGGTCCTTGAACCCAGTAAAGTCCAACTTCCTCTTATTCCCCACAGAATCATCCTCCTGGATATAAAATTACATCCATTACTAGTAAATACAGAAGCCAACTGATAATTTGGATATGCACACATGACACATTGATCATATTATCCATACTATGATCCTATTTGCATTTTCCATTGTCATGCACACACATTGAACAACAAAGCTAATATAACTACATATTGTGGACAAATTTATATACTGGTGAATCAAGTAAGTTCTTAATCAATTGATAGGTACATCAAAATTAATGCATTCCATTTGGGCATATGACATTCAAAACACCAATCTGTGTAGCATTCAAAAACAAATCTAAGCATACATGTCTGTAGCATTCAAAACCCCAATCTGTGTAGCATGAAAAAACAAATCTAAAAATCACGTGTAGCATTTAAGAACAGAGACCCCTATCTCTCATTAAGATCTGTCTAGCATTTTTGCAAAGAATGTAATACAAAAAACCCTAATACAAAAAAACCCCATCCCCCCATACAGAAAACCCCATCCCTCAAACCAACTACTCTAACCATCTATACTACCCTATGAATCACAATCCAACCAATGAAACTAACTCTACAATCTAAATATTGCAACTCGGGTACAAGAAAATGGAAGCACCTCATGTACCATCTTCTCCTCGCCAGGCTGCGCATCTGGATGGACTGTGGCGCTCGACACCGTCACCTTCAGCTCCGGCAGCACCGAGGCGGAGCCCTCCACATCCTTCTCCACATCCACAGCCGCGACAGCGGTTGCGAGTTTCGCCGTAGCACTGTGGACGCCGCCAACGTCCTGCACTGCATATGTCGCGGTCACCGCGCCCATCAGATCTCCGTCCACTATGCTGGCATCGCCACGAGCATCTGCCATCGGTATGAGGGAGGCGATGAAGGTCAGGAAGAGGATGCGGTGGGGGGAAGCGAGATAGTGCGGTGGAGGAGAGTGAAACGATGCAGTGGGGGAGAGGGAGACGATGCAGCGGGGAGGGGATTTGGGGGAAATGGTAGGGGCAATGCACCCGTAGGTGGTTCCCCCTCTTATATGATGGGATGTTTTTGGCATGGTCCATGGACACGTGCTACCCCATTACCGCAGTCAGTTGCATGCAAAAACGAAAGGCCTACGCGGCCCCACTAGTCAGAGTTAACGGTCAAGCCATTGTCCCGACGACAACGTCCAGTTTGCCCATTTGTGAGAGTTTCAAACAAGGGAGTGGGGAAAAGTGAGAAAAAGTTAAGAGCGTGGGGATGAATGAGTACAGCAAAGGAAATAGGGGCACAAATGTATTTCAGTTATGCAAAAATGTAATGTTCAATAGGGCTATGTGATGTTTAAGTATGAATTGTCCACTTGAGTTTCATGAATGACTATATTTGGTTATTTATAGTGAGTAGATGCCTTGTTATCTGTATTGGTTGTTAGGTTGGTTGCAGTGAGCATTTATCCAGTTATCGAGCAGATGCCTTGTTTATCTGTATTTGGTTGTTAGGTTGGTTGTAGTGAGCATTTGTCCAGTTATCAAACAGATGCATTGTTTATCTGTATTTGGTTGCACTACAAAAAATACACTTCCGTGATGATACGTGCTTGTCACAATAGGCCACGTTTTCTGCCATGCATGTACATCCATGACAATTTTATGACAGAATCAAGATAGTCATACCTGTGCTGTCGTAGAAGTGTTCCATGACATTACCAAAATTATCATCACAGAAGTGTCCACTTCCATGACGATAAATCGCGCGTCACAAAAGTGCTTTCGTCAAGGGTGACCGACACGTGGCATCCACCGTAACAGAACGCTGTTAAGCTATCAGGTCTGGTTTTGGATCCGATAACCCGCTAATAGCCCCGACCAATGGGGATTTTCCACGTGTAAAATCATCTATGGCTGGAGGAAACACATGTCGGCTCACCGTTGGGATAGATGTCATCCACTCATTGGACCGAAGGCGCCTATGATACGTCGACACGTGGCACAGCCAAACAGAGGCCCATTCCAGTGAAAAGGCCGGCCTGTTTGACTTGGTCAAAAGGTGGCGGGCGGCCCACGGAAAGCCAGTTAACGGCATGTTCGCATATAGCCCATTTACAACCCGCTAACCCAGGGCCCGTTACGACCTATCCGAATTAGGCCCAGTAGCGTCATCTGGGCCGTCCAATATGATTCCAGCCCATTTTAAGTTCCGGCCCATGTATGGCCCATGACGTCTTTCGGGCCATTAACGGCCCGTGGTGAAACGGGCCCGTAATGAACAGTTTATCACTTTATACCCATTAATGGCCCATTAATCCATTGGGCCATTTGCAGCCCATGTTATCTTTCGGCCTTCTCATGGCCCATTTATTCTTGGGCTCATTTCAAACATTCGGTTACTTACGGCCCGTTACTGCCATTTTCTGCTTGTGGGCCAAATTCAGCCCGCGGTTACAGTCGGCCCGTTTGTGGCCCGTTAATACGTTGGGCCGTTTTCATAGTGTCATCAAATACGGCCTATTAACGACAACCCGTTATGGTCGGCCCATGAACGGACGACTCCAACTCTAGCCCGTTTACGGCCATAATGCGGTCTGTTTTTGTCCCATGTTTGGCCAATCGATCATACGGCCCGTATAAGGCCCATTGATGATACAGCCCATAGAAGGCCCATTGTTTCTACGGCCTGTAGAAGGTCCATTGTTTCTATGGACCGTAGAAGGCCCATTGTTTCTACGGCCCGTAGGAGGCCCAGTGTCACTACAGTAAATATGTAGCCCATGGCATGTTAAAGGCGGGAAACTACTATAGGTTTAGACCTACTAATGGCCCAAGATGATTATAGGCCCATGTTTTGGCCCATATGAGTCACGGGCCATCCTAAAGACCGACAACACTGAGATCCACTGAACCTTCCAGCCTAAATTACAGCATATCAACCAAAGAATAAACCTAGACTATACAATAAAGAAATTATGGCATATTACATCCACTGGGAATCAAAGTTTGCTACCGGTGATAATAAAGTGCAACATGACCGCGGATTACATAAACTGGGCATCAAAGGTCGCCACCAGTGCATATAAACGCGTTGACAAAAGAACATACAAAACTAAGAGCACTTCATAAGGCAATAGACCTGGCAAGGTCGGGCCCTGCAAGCAGCCAAACAAGCTGATGAGACCTCAGTTGTGTCAACGATAGATGCTTCATCCCTAGATGTATGGCACCATAGTGCGCAAGGCAGTCCCCTGACATCTTCATTACATCTCTGACTTCAAGTCAGAGCTGAGCTGAAGCAAGCCTTTCCGCTTTAAGTTGAGACTGAAGAAGTCGAACTGATTGAGGCAGCGACTGCACAAAGGTTGTCTCACACCTGCTGGTGAGTAGCTTCAACTCACTGTCTTCATCAAGACAGGACCTTGGGGTCATCTCGCTGTCCTCAAGATGGTTTGGCTCACTATCTTTCCTAAAGTTCTGCCTAGCATAAGAGATATGACTCTGAAATAGAAACAAGGAGACACGTAACAGGTTTCACAATTATATAAGCAAATAAATGGATCTGTTCTGCATAAGGAACATGTTTTTACAACTACAATTTAAAACTGGTAGTTGTTGCAAACATCCAATCAGATGTAAACAGCAGTGGAGGAAATGATGCCTATCCAAATCTATACTAGAACAAAGTTTGAAGGCTTGAGAAGGATGAACTTACATTACATGTTAACACGGGCTGGACAAAGCCCTTCTCCATGTTGATGGAAGGATAATTCAATAAATTCCCCAAAGAAAATTCTTTATAAGCGTTGCCATTATTCTACATTTTGCAAAGAGTAAATATAGATCAAATAATATTGGAAGAAATAGAGGATAATGAAGCTCAGGTGCAGACTGATGATACATAATCAAATAGCAATTAATTAAGTACAGCATTACAAGGCAAAAGGTACTGACAAGAGGAACGCAAACATCAACGTGTGCAGTGGCATTGGCTTTATTCAACATTTTGGTAAGAGTAAATGTAGATATGATAATTTGGAGAAGGTGGAGGGCAGGGCAGATAAGATGCAGAGTAATGCTAGACAGTCAACTATCTCACGATGCATGTACAGTAATACCACCACCGTCCGTTATTACTTTTCGCTCAAATGGATGTATCTAGCACTATTAAGTTCTGAATACATTGAATTAATCAACAATTAATTCGCTATGGAGGGAGTACATGACAACAGGTACTTACATGAGCAATCCAAAACTTCATAACCATTGTGTTAATTCTACATTTATCTAAGAGTAAATATAGATCTTATAATTTCAAGCAAAGGGAGGATAAAGAAGCGAACAATTACAGTGATGCTACATAATCAAATGGCAATGAGTGTAAGTATGCTGACAAAGGGCAAGAGGTACTGACAAGAGCAATGCAGAGCCCAGTATTGTCGTGAGATCCTATGATCCTTTGAGCAAAGAGATTCATCTGAAATTAGTTTTCATACAAGAGAGAAGGTAAGGCACATGCAGAAATTTAGGAGTTCAAATTTTGAATTGATATCATAGACAATACCTGATGTTGGGCTCTTAGCAGTTCTAATAGGGGTTTGGCCACTAGAGAAGGGGTAAAGTCTGGTACAGTTAGGCATGTGTTTTCTATGTCTGCTGATCTATCTGAGTTAACAGGTATCACTACCTTTTCCAAATACCTAGTTTGTACTCCTTGAGGATCTGCACTCACCCTCTTCATTTTGGACATTTATTACGAAAGAACAACATTTGACTGGAAAAACATAGTATGATGACACATGGAATAGGTACAGAAAATGGATAGGTATGGAATATACTCATATATGATGCTTAAACTAAGCAGATGGTGTAACAAAGTAGAAGTAATGCAAGAGGTCAGATGCAAAATATGTGCGACCAATACAACCTTGCCAAGTTAGAGCATGCACCTTGATGGGTGAATAAGATAGGCCATCCTCCACCATGCCAAGTTTGTTAGCTAGTGGATTGTTCCGCAATATTCCTCTCGTGCGCCCATTCTCATATTCCTTTTGATAATGTTCAATACCTGACATGCATGAAAACATAAAAACAATGAGATTATCTTTGTAATGGAGAAGTGATTCTAATCCAATACTTCCTGCCTTTAAACCCCTTTGTGCTATCTCTACAATTATTCTAAGAGGTGCCATGCATGCTGTAATTTGGTGTGTGCATTAATATAGTGTGGCCTACTACTCAAAATATGATAGCTCTAGAAGTGATGATACTTTGCAGATGACAGCTTCAACATATAGTACAGAAGAACAAGTCGATCTAACCTGACAGATTCAAAATATACTAAGGGAGAATAACTCGACCTGACCAGTCGACCGCAAGAGAAGAGGATCATCTGAAAGAAGAGCAGAAAAGCAAGCAGATTGAAGATATTACAAGTCTTTCTATACAATGTCGGTTGGCCACCCATGATGAACCAGAGCGCATAGAGAAATACTATTCCTTCCGGTCTGTCCATATGTGGCTCACATGCATTTCGAAACTAAAGTAGGAACATTTAGCTGACCAATTAAACATCTCTCAGTTTTACTAATATCAGCATAATGCTTTGTATCACTTTGATGCTACATTTTGAGATAATAAAAGCGCCCTTTATCGAAAAAACTAATATCAGCATAATATCATATTTGAATTTGTACAACTAAGCTTGTTTAGCTCGATGGGTGGAGCAGTGCTATTACGACACAAACCACGTAGGATGATCATGGTCATCATGAAATGGGGAAACCGTAAGCATGATGATTATAGTGTTGACCGTGGCAGTGGGATGGCAGATCTGAAGCTGCAAACTGCGCAAAGGGTAGTTAGCAACCGATGTTTGCTTTGAAATAACAACTAATATTTGGTATGGACAAGAAAGTACAGTCAACATGTGACAAAGAAATGCAATTCTGTTGTCTCTCTCTATATGTCACGACATGCATTTGGAAACTCAAGTGGGACCTTTAGCTAACCAATTAAATATGTCTATTAACTAATATCAGTATCATATCACAATCATATTTGAACAACTAAGCTTTGGAATTTTGAGAGTTGTGTTGTTTAGCTTGAAGGGTGGAGTAATGCTAGTACGACAGAAAGCACCTACACAGATCATAGTAGAGTAGATAAAAGGGGAAAACCCTAAGCATCAAGAGTAAAATCAGGAAAGTGGAACGAGCTGGACCAGTGGGAGGCGCACATGCTTTTCGAAACGAATATAGGAACATTAGGTGACCAATTAAACATTCTTTATTTTAGTAATATGAGCATCATATCAGATTCATATTTCAACATGTAAGTTTTGGAATTATGAGTGGCATGTTGTTTCACTTGATGGGTTGAGGTCTTGAGGAGCAGTGCTAGCACGACATGAAGCAGTGAAGCACCTACGATGATGGTAGTGAATATAAAGGGGGGAAACCATAAACTTTATGAGTATAGTGACCGTGATATGGCGGATCTGAAGGTGCAAACCGGACAAAGCTACTTCGCAAGCAATGTTTGCATTCAACTAGCCACTACGATTTGGTACGGACAAGAAAAGTATAGTAAACAATTTAAGATCTATTTTCCGGGTGAGATCAATAACTTAAGCAGATATGGAAGAGTACCACCTCTCTTGCAACGTCGTGTAGGCCCCTGCTGATACGTTGAGGGTGTTGCGGGTGTGATGGCTGTCGGTGGCGGGGAAGAAGACTTTAGATGGCAGACGGCCGAGTCAGGGGATAAATCCTATTGCCGTGGACGAGGTGGTCGTAGGAGCGACAACGGCAAGGTGGACGATGGCGCCGATGAAGCGAGATAACACGATGAAAGGATCCTGGTCCGGCGCCGTGGATGGGAGGCGTCCATCTCTTGTAGTGGACGACGGGGTAGGGGTAGCGGCTCTGGCAAGGTGGAGGATGGGGTGGCGGACGGAGGAGGCTAGCCGCAGTGGGGAGGTAGTTGTGGCGCCGATGGTATATGAATGGGGAAATGGAGGGGGAGGAGGGTCTCAAACTTTGGGACGCGCTTGTCTAAAATATGGGAAAGTTACGAACTTATCCCCGTTTAAAATTTCGGACATCATGTCGGTTGGGGATAGGACGGTAATCTTGCATCTCCCAAATGCCGGTAACGATTTAGAGCGAGGAGAGGGTGTTTTGCCGACCATGGTTGGCGCCCATGGTGTATGAACGGGGCTGACAGGTAGGGCGGTTGTGTCACTTCTGAGGGAAGTTACACATCTGCCCCTATTTAAAATATTAGCCTACATCGATTTCGGACGAGGAGAGTTTGTTTTGCCGCACACCGTGGATGAATGGGGAAATGGAGGGAGAGACACATGTCTTCTGGACGAGCTTGAATCAAATGTGTTTTGCCGCCCATGTTTGGCGCCCACCGTGTCTGAATGGGCTCAGAGGCCATCGTGTCACGTCTGATTGAAGTTACTAGTCTACCCCTATCGACAGCAGTGTAAATCCGGTCAATAAGGATGTCAAGTGTCAGGGGTAGACAGTAATTTCCATCTCGCAAACACTTGCTTCGGGTAGCCCACAAATGATAGTTGGTGTTTAGCCGCTTCGTTCAAAACTTGGGAGAATTAGCATTCACGTTTGCCCTGGGCCCTGGCAACTAAATCCAAATCCAATTTTTATTCGATTACGAATATCCACAAATAATTCTACGTTTTGTTATTTATTTCTTCAAAACCACAACAAAGATTTATTCCACCTTTATATATGATTATGATTTAGAAATGCCTTGATCTTCGAATTCAGTAGGTTGGATACACTTTGAGTCAAACAGTTATTTCATCCAATACAATATGCTCACATGAAAACAGTTCACCTTATGTCAATCATACAAGTACTGAGGATTACCTCGCCTAAAAAATTCGGATCATTACAACACATGGACAACATAGGGGGTCTTACAACATAATCCATTCAGAGACATGACACAACATGCAAATACAATAATCTAATGACAATTTCAACTGCTATCTAAAGAAGAACTGGGATTACCCTAGGCTTCAGATAGTAGAAGTAGCAGGACCTCCTCCGTCTTCAAATGCAACATTCTTACTTCCTCCAATTCTTGGGTTGCTTGCATAATGCGTGCAGCTAATTGCATAATATCCAGCTTCAAGATCGAGATTACCTCATTCATGGAAGCCACACCATCTCTTTCTGCCTCTAATAGAGCCTCAAGAACTATAATATCTGTGCTTAGACTGCTCTCCAACGGTGTTGCCTCTGAACTGCTACCATCTGGTAACATGGATGGCGCACTACTTCCACAAATAGATTATGGGGTTGTACATTGTGTCCTAGTGTGAACGGCATCCTGAAAGGTTTCCGCTGGACATAAATAAGAGATAGTTATCGCATGATCCAGGAAGTATGCTTACATGGTAAACCACATATGAATTATTGCCAAGCATGGCAAGCTATATTTAAATGGTTCGAAGCAGCATCAGCCGAAAAGAAATTAAAATGGTAAGATGAAACTAGGGATGTAAGTGGCAAATAAACGACATCCGCCAGTCCCATCTAGTTAGTTTTTGCTAGCTCCCTAGTTCATTTTCCTCAAAAAAACAAAAACTCTTTTGAACTATCATACCACTAGTGGACTTTAATCGGAATTAAACGGGACCTAGTTGACATCCCTAGTTGAAAGGGAGTGTACCACTGCTATATTTAAGTTGCCAAGGCATCTAAGCAGTTAAAATAATCTGAGAAAGCACTTAACAGTGTGGCCTCATATAAACTACGAAGACAGTCTTGTGATGAAGTTCAGAGGAAAAGTTAAGGACTCAAATGAACTAGGCATGCATTTCTTTATGACAGTACAGCAGGCACTGCTGACATATTGGCCAACTCAGGTATAGCGTAACAAGTAACAAAAAGCATTCGAATCAAGCAATACAGCAAAGCAGACAACTAAACTATTTGTTATTATGTAGGATTACAGGTTGAGGGCACAAGCCAAGAAAGCAGCCCACATGCATTACATTTCACATGTACTAAAACACACTGGCTTACCATATGTTGATGTGAAGCCTCGCTGCTGTTGCAATGTTCTTTGAAGATATCGTCAGCATCCCGTGGTTGCAAATCTACTTGTTGTAGTTTATTCTGCACCCTCTATTTAGGTAAAATTAATTTTAATCACATGCACTGGTTCGAATAGATCATCAATGGTTCATCTAAACTAATGAAAGAAGGGTGTGTGCATACACGACAATATATCTGCTTCCCTCTATTTTTATGCTTGTTCGAGGTGCCAGCCCCAAAAGAACAAATATTTTGCTTGATGGGGTTGGCAACTCCATAATTAATAGAAGCATCAAATTAGTCATGCAACTTGGGAAGATCAAAGAACACACAAAAAAGTAATGAACAGAGGCTCGGAGCAGTGATGTAATAGCTAGCATCAGAAAATGTAGGGTAAAACGAACAAAAACCAGTGGAACCACATGCTAGTTTGTTGATGTGTAATTAAGCATAGAGAACATGAAGCAGTCTGATGGAACCAACAGGTGGCATTAGAACAACACCATTATCATAAATATAGCATGCAAGAAGTAAAATAGTAGGCAATGATATCTAGGAAGTACAGTAATACTTAGGACAAAACTAAAGCATATTAACTATATGTGCACTAGTAGGTAATTTAGCAAATGTAACATGTTCACTACCAGAAGTATGGCCCTATAGGTGCAAGCAGAATAAAGTGTCTCATGAAAAACTGAATGATGCCTTGAAGAAATTCAAAGTTGCGATGCTTATGCTAAGAAAGTGAACGTAGGCGCTGGCCGTTGGATAATAGTACCTGATTCTTAGCGGCGTATGGGTATTGTTGGCATACTTGATAGCTAAGGATTGTCGATGGTGCTCGTGTTGCAGTTGAGTTTGGGCCGGCTGTCGCCGTCGCTGAAGCGGCTCCGGTGCTACGGTTGCGGCGCCTGTCAACATACAAGAAAGCTCATCTGTGGTAAGTGAACAGTTGCACGATAAAGAGAAACCGAAGGAGTATAAATCAAAATAACCTGATGAGGTTGCGGCTTCGGTAAATGTCACACCCTGATTTTCATGCCACAACACTTAAGCTAATAAATCATTATAAAATGTGGTTTGACAAAAACTTTTGAGTGTTTTGGACCTTTCCTTGTTTGGATTTTGTCTGTTGTTTGCAAGTGCTCTAAAAATCAAATAAATCCTCCAACTCCTATACTTCATATCCTTGCTCCAAACTCTTGAACCAATGATCATGCCATGTGTATAGAGAAATATAGTGTTTTCTTACAAAAATAATTTGGCCAAAAAGTATTTTCAAAAATTAGTTTTCCAAAAACTCCTGAATTAAGATTTGTACTGCAACTACTTAATTCAGGGCAGTAAAAATCTTTCCAAAAATATGTTTGACTCCTATTAGATATAGGATACCCAGAAACCACAAAAATATTATTTTAAAAGTTATTTTACTATTTTATTTAAAAGATTTTTCTTAAGGCCAGAAATGGTCTTTAATAGGGAAAAATTATTTTATTGTTTCAAAAATATTTTACAAAAATCAGGGAAACTCAATGGACATATATTGTCCATATATAAGAGCTTCAACACATGGTCATGTTCAAAATATTGGTCAAATCCCACAAAAACCATTTCTGCCCATTTCAAGGATTTGAAATATTTCTATAGGAAATATTCCCCAAAAATTCCAAGAAAATTCTAGCATGTCACATATGACATGTTTGATGATCTTGCCAAGTATCATGTCATGGAGAATAGTATAACCCCATGAAATCTCCCCAAAACCATTTCTGTCCATTTTGAAGTTTGAGCAACTTTACATTGCCAAACATGTCCAAATGTTCTGAAACCTTGTGAACATGCTCAAATGGTCTAATTATTCATCTAGACCAAATGGAACAAGTTGGAGAGAATGATATCTTGCTCAAAGTGCCCCAAAACCCTTCCTGTTCAGAACCAAATTTGAACAACTCTACATTGGCAACTTTCTCCTTTTGATCTCAACTTTTGTGGACATGTTCATAACCTCAAATGATGACACTACACCTAGTGGTGCATCAAGGAGAATAGATTTGCATGACTAAATCTTGGTAAAGCCATTTCTGTTGATTTCTAGGGTTTACCAAAGTTACATTGGCTACTTTGCCCAAATGAGCTCAAACTTGGTGGAACATCCTACTTCTATGTGCCATTCCATCCTGTTAATTCTCATGTCAAGTGGAATTAATTTTCTTGCCCAAACCAGCATCAAATACCTTCTGCCATTTTACTAAAACCCCTGTTTTGACCTCTTCCACTCTTCTCCATGGCCTCCACTTTTTACCACAGCCCCTCCTAGACCTCTTCTACCTCCAGTAGCAATGGCTGCATCTCAGATCAATAATTGAGGGGTGAAACCACCTCTTTTACCCCTCTGGACAGCCCTTGCACCCCTCTTCCTCACCTCCCTCCTCACTCCAGTGGCCACCCAAGGCATCCAAGGCTTTCCCCACATTCTTTACTCCTCCCTAGAGCTACCAGACATGCTTTGCCGTGCCCACTTTGCAAAAAAATGGCATGCCGGCCATTTGCACGCTCTGTGGCGCGCTACAGTGCGCTCCCGCACTGTAGCCGCCCCCTTCCAGCCACCTCCGGCCACCTCGGGCCTCCCCCGCGCGCCTGCCGATGCGCCTCGGCGTTCGCAGCATGCTACACGGTCGGCCCCCTCCTCTCTCCTCCTCCCCGCGCCTCCGCGCTAGCGAACAGAGGCCGCCCGAGCGCGCCAATGGAGCGGCTCACACGCGTGCGTCTCTGACCTCTCCCCACTCCCTCTCTCTATCTCACCCGACGTGGTCGACGTCCAGGAACACCCCAGACACCACGCCTGCTTCCCCCGAGCCCTACAGCGACGAGCATGAGCTCGCCGGCGCACGGGTCTACGAGACCTCACCGTTCGCCTATTTAAAGGCCTCCCCGAGCCCTTCTCTCCTCACCACTCGCTCTCTACACCACCAAACCCTCCCCCTGCACCCCCAGTTCCTCTCCAGAGCCGCCCAAGCTCGAGATCGAGCTCGAGCTCCGCCGCTTCGGCTCGTCGGAGTCCGCGAGGTACAGGCCTCCCCCACTCCTCCTCTGCCCCGATCTGAAACCGCCTCCTCCCACTGATCATTTCCCCTCTCTCTCCCCCACCTCGTTTGCAGCCGGAGTCGACCGGAACGACCACCACCCGAAGCCTCTTCGCCGCGAGACCTTGTCGCCGGCAAGCCAGGAAACTCCGGTGACATCCACCACCTCCACCCGAATGGCGACACGATGCTGAGCCCAGCCGTGCCCTCGCCTGACCTCGCCGTGCCCTGCATCGTCGCCGGTGAGCTCGCCAGCCGCCTGGACTCGGGGTTAGGGATGACAGGCGGGCCCCGCCTATCAGCCTCTCCCCTCCATCGCCCCCCTCTCTCTCGCTGACGCCTGGGCCCCGCCCGTCAGGTTTAAACCTGGCGCGGCGCATGCACCAGTGCGCTGGGCCGCGTCGCTGGCTGGGCCGCTGCCCTGCAGCTGTTCTTGCCCAGCAGGCACAGAGCCCTTTTCCCTTTTCTTTTCTGAACAATTTGTAAAATCCATATATAGTTCAAATTAACTCCAAATTGGATGATTCAAATTTCTAGTAGTTCCTAAAATCATGCCCTATCACATGGTGCTTTTTGCACATTTTTCTAGCACATTTCCCTTCACACATATTAAATAAATCCTATTTTCTTATTTCTGTGCTGAACTTTAGAAAATCACAGAGAGCCCATTTTTGATCCAAATTCCATGATTCAAAATCATAGATGTCTATAAGTTCAAAACTTAGTTTTTGAACATTTTTACTAATACTTTCTGTATCACCTCAAATAATGGTCTATTTCTTCATATATAGCCAACTTTGTAAATTCATAGGAAAATCATTTGAACTCCAAATCCAATGAAACACAACTCCTAGATGCTTCTAAAATCATGGTTTGTTAAATGGGTGCCTTTGCTCATTTTTCAAAAATATGTTTCTCTACACTTCTTGCAAATCCATAAACCCCTTGATTCCATCATATCAAAATGTTTAGAAATATCCATTGATCCACTTCCAATGAAATCACTTTGGTCATTCCTCATATGACCAGAGGTATCCAATAAAAGTCAACTTCATATTTTTAGAGCGCATTTATTCTTGCCTTGTTGTGTTGCTTATTATGGTTGTTTTCGACGATAGTTGACGAAGTAGACAAAATGCTCGGAGATGGACCAGAGATATTTGAAGACCTTGAAGACTTTGAAGACCAAGGCAAGCAGCCCTTTGACCATGATGAACCATTTTACATCATGATGGCATTTTCGTTGCTTCACTGAGTGCATGATATACCTTGAATGGCAACCTTGCTAGGCTTGCCTCCGTTGCATACTCCATTGATACTTGCATTTTTCATGACTCTACCCTTGCTTAAAGTTGTGTTGGTGGGTTGTAGAAATATGCTATAGTAAATGGCTACGCAAAGTGGGTCAGGGTTATGCATGGAAAGAAACAAGTGTGGTTTGACATACTTGCAAACAGCCCAATGGGTGCCACTAATGCCCCTGGGAGATGATGATGAACTAGGTCACTACTTGGTGGAGAGGTAGTGTTCCGAGGCTCGATAAAAGTGTTGTTTACAGAGACGGATTAGATTTAAGATTTGTCGACTGTCCCAACCTTACATGCGCAACCACTCTACCCTTGTATGGGAAAGGGCATTATTGATTACCTAGGCCGATACTAGCTTGGAGCCCGCATTACTAGTGACGGGGGAGAGTTGGTGCTCTCTCTCGGGACGGGGTCGTGCCAGGTAGGGCGGCCATGACTGTTTTCACAGGGCACCAGATACACCGTTGTGTCCCCTCTCGGATGTTACGATCTCGAGTGAGTCTCGTATGATGTACATCATGAGGATACGGAACAACGAGTGGACTCCTTGTTAGTGTCGTCTAGGGAAACATAGTGATCGTGTGCTTACCCCAGGTACTTGAGGTACCGCGGGTCGTGGATGACACGGAAGTTCCCCAGATCTTGTGGGTAAAGTGTGCAACCTCTGCAGAGTGTAAAACTATTCGAATAGTCGTGTCCACGGTCAAGGACAGTTGGGTGGTGCTGCTTAGACTACGTCCATATGTTTCTGACAAACAACACGGTTTGGTAAATCTGTTGACATGATTCGTGTGGAAGTCACGATGAGCTTGAGTATGAGTTGTTCACAACTCTATCCCGATGTTGATGTTTGTAACCTCCTGATACTTGTTGCAGACGCATTCATATCCTTGATAAATGTTGATCATACTTGCATGAGAAAAACTAGCTTTCCGCAAAAATGCCAAATTAGCAGTAGTGCCTTGCATAATTATTCTGTTATCACCCTTGGGATGCTTGCGAGTACATTCAAAGTACTCATTGGCTTGCCACTGGTTATTTTATTGGCCAGGCATGAAAGAACATGATATGAAGAAGAATACTTTGGTGACGAGCATGCGAGCTAGGACGCTTCCCAGTCAGAATGCCTGTAGGGTTAAGGCAGATGGCATTGGTCCAAGTTAGCAACGAAGATTTCTGCTGCGATGCTATACTCAAGACTTAACCACAATGGTCCTACTTGTGTAATATGGTATGTATGGATGTAAGTCTCTTGTTATTCAGCTTCTATGTGTTCAGTGAGCATTGATCTCTGGGATCACTGTACACGTACATTCGGTGATCACGACTTATGAGTCGGGGTCCCCATAGTAAAGCAGGCCGGTGGAGTTGAATATGGCGTCTGTGGAGCGGGTCTGGTGCAATGGACGAAGGCTTCGGTGGGCGCGTTGTACAGTGCTTTCGGTGAGGCGGATCTGTTGCGGCGGACGAGGGCTTGTATGAAGGGCCAGCAAGGGGACAGACGAGGGAGTCAGTGAAGGGCCTACACTGTGGTGGATGAGGGCGCCGGTTAAGCAGATCCGGTGTGGTGGACCATGATGGCGGTCAAGGAGATCTGGAGCGGTGGACAAGCCAATCGCTGAAGCGGCTCCGATGAAGCGGTGAGTTGGTAGTTGGGGGTTCCAAGGTGCGGAAGGTAGATCCGTCGGGGTGTGAGATCCACCGCTGCGACGGAGGACTAGATTCAGCGGCTTGCCGTGGTTGGGGGATCGGGGAGGGGAAGGGGAGGGGCTCTGGGGAAGAATGTTGGGGGTAAAGAGGGGAAAACAATGGAGTTACCAAAGCAACCCTTTTTCGTTCATGTGGTGCGGGGAAAATAGGAATATCGCAGGGCTAAACTTTCGGGCGTGAGATATTTCGATGTAAGCGGGAAGTTTGAAATCTTTTGGCGCCTGAAATTATATTCTGCTCTTGTACGACCGACTATGATATCATGGCCGAGAATTTGTTTGTTTGGCATGCAAAAAAAGTGCAAGTTTTGAAAATCAATGTCTCCAACTCAAAACTTAGATTGTCCATTCAATTCAAATATGGATCAGTGAGCTACTACAAGCAAATACCATCATACGGTCCAATTCAAATGAAATTCCAAATGTGTTTATCCTAAATATGATGACAAAAGCAAAAATATGTATGTGTATGAATAAAGTGGATGATTATAAAGTTTGAACATGCACGTATGTGTATATCTCTAGGTTTGATATATGAATTTGAAATCATGAAATCCCGGCTTAAAAATGTACCTCTGTTTAAATGAATTACAAAAGCTAATGATGGAGTCGAATTCCAAAATTCCAATCTTAGGTTTGTAATTCTGGTACATCAAGGTATATCAGGCATGTTCAAAAGTATCATTATCTCATAGTCCAAACTATGAAACAAATTGATCAACCATGAGTGCACACACTATTGACCATATATATCTCAATTACGCTAAAGTCCCTCGCATATAGACACCTCACTCTTTACC
>NC_057812.1:618877217-618958363 GCF_018294505.1 Triticum aestivum
CAAACGCACGAGCACATTAACACCCCCCTCTCTTCTAAAGTCCGGACCTCAATATAGGTCTCTATCACTTTGTCTCTCGGGCATGCACACATCTCTTCCCCCACTCTCTAGGTCTCCCGGCATCTCTCTTTCCCAAGCACACGCACTATGTAGAGTGTATCTTTCCCATACACACAAAATGTTGCCCCCAAATGTCTATCTCCCTAGTTATGTGGTTCTCGCAACTCACCTCACACACCACACCCACTGCAAACAAGCACACTTTGTCTCCCTGTGCACCACTCTCCTCTTTCTATCTCTCCGACATGCGGACCCGCTCCAGCTCCTTCCCTGTATACATTGCCGTGACTCTTTCCATAGCTCCCTAATGTATCATCGTTCTCAATCTCGCACGTTGTTCTCTACGCCATCTGTTCTAGGTCTCTCATGAAGTCCCTATCACACACACGATGACTCGCTTCCCTTGCGTCTCCGTACATAGGCCACTTTCGAACAACATCAACATTGTCTCCCTATCCATACGCCACTTCTGCACACAAACGGCCCCTCTCTTCCTCTCTCTCCGTCGCTAGCTCTCTCTCTCTCTCTCGCTCGCTCTCACACCCCTATCCCACACACACATGATGTCTCTTCCAAATAGTCTGCTCCCCGCCCGCACCCATGCTATCCCGCTACTACACATGCATTTGTCTCTCTTTGACACACATGACACACCATTCCCCCTTCCCTACACTAGGTTTGCATCATTAGTGGTCTCTCTACTCCACATACACACACTCCGTCTCACACAAACGCGCGCACAAACACACACAGACACGCACAAACACCCATCTATCTGGATCCTTCTTTTAAGACACACACCCTTGCATATTCTCTCCAGCTCTAGGTATGTATATATCCCCCCTCTCTCTAGCTCAGATGCACACAAAAATTCTTCATCTCTCTAACTCACACATCTCTCCCCATGTCGCCCACCCCCCCCCCACACACACACACACACAGAGACAAGTCGTTCTCTCCCCCCAAACACCAACACACGAGCACATTAACACCCCTCTCTCTTCTAAATTCCGGACCCCAATATAGGTCTCCATCACTTTATCTCTTGGGCATGCACACATCTCTTCCCCCACTCTCTAGCTAGGTCTCCCGGCATCTCTCTTTCCCAAGCACACGCACTATGTAGAGTGTATCTTTCCCATACACACAAAATGTCGCCCCCAAACGTCTATCTCCCTAGTTATGTGGTTCTCGCACACTCACCTCACACACCACCCCCACTGCAAACAAGCACACTTTGTCTCCTTGTGCACCACTCTCCTCTTTCTATCTCTCCCACATGCGGACCTGCCCCAGCTCCTCCCTGTATACATATATGTCGTGACTCTTTCCATAGCTCCCTAATGTATCATCGTTCTCGATCTCGCACATTGTTCTCTACACCATCTATTCTATATCTCTCATGAAGTCCCTATCACACACACGATGACTTGCTTCCCTTGCGTCTCCGTACATAGGCCAATTTCAAACAACATCAACATTGTCTCCCTATCTATATGCCATTTATGGACACAAACGCCCCCTCTCTCGTCCCCTCTCTTCCTCTCTCTCCGTCGCTAGCTCTCTCTCGCTCTCACACCCCTCTCCCACACACACTCAATGTCTCTCCCAAATAGTCTGCTCCACCCGCCCGCACCCATGATATCCCGCTACTACACATGTCACACCATTCCCCCTTCCCTTATACTAGGTTTACATCATTAGTGGTCTCTCTACTCCACATACACACACTCCCGCTCACACACAAACGCGCGCACAAACACACACAAACACGCACAAACACCCATTAATCTGGATCCTCATCTCTCCCCATGTCCGCATGTGTATCTCACACACTGACTCTCTAATTATGTATATGTGTCTCCATGTTACACAACACAAAGCCCCATGTACATGTCTCTCTCTATCCTCCACACACATAGACACAAAGAATCTGTTATCATTGCCTCAATCTCTAGACATATCGCACATGCACACTGTCTATGTCTCTCTCTCGCAAACACGCTCAACAAGGGTTTCCCTGTGAATAACTTACCATCTATTCATCAATAGTCGTGGCAGTACGGTGAACACGAGACGTGAAAAAGAATAAATCTACATGTGCTTAGACCACCTAGTATGACTACTAGGACTAGAGAAAGCCAAAAAGCGTGCCGCCGTCACCCCCTCCTTATCGGCGACGGGAAAACCTTTGTTTTACACAGTCGAGAAGTCATTGTGCTAAGGCCTCATGCTGAGGCATTGAATAGAATGTAGATGCTAGTTTATGGAAACAAGTATCGATAATACGTTTGTATCTCCATACTTATATTTCTTCTCTTATAAAAACCGAGTTGGTGATGATGGTACGCGTGCCATCTTGCAATATAGACCGTCTGATATATATCTGATGGATGGAAATTAAACTAATAGATACCCACACCCCTCTCCACATTTGCAGACAAGGCCTTCCCTCGTTCATCCTTATCTCCAACAACCTCATTATTGAGCAATTAAGAAAGGAAGCCTCTGGAACAAACTAGCCTGGTGATCGCTGCCGGCGTCGTCAATCCCCATGCCTCCGCTCAATCCGACCACCAATCACCACCACGCCCCACTCCTCTTCACCTTATCTCCTATTTCTTGATATATCATTAGTTTTTACACATGGGATTACTCCTGCATGGGTGTGACGCCCCGAGACCGTTACGCCAGGTGTCTTCCAGTTATTCGCTGTCTTTGCCATGTCATTTGCTTGCGTGTTGCATTTTGCCATGTCATCATGTGCATTGCATCATCATGTTTTCAAAACTTGCATCCGTCCAGGTCTCCCTGTCCTCTCCGTTTTCCGTCCTGAGCCCAACCACACTCGCACGCGCCCGCGGCACGTCTGAAATATTATTTTATAAGTGGCCGAAAAATGTTCTCGGAATGGGATGAAACTTGGTGTGTTGTGTTGTTATGTTGTTAGTAGGTCGCCTGCCAAGTTTCATCGCATTCGAAGTCCGTTTGACGCCCCAATGGATAACTATAGCGACAATATAGTCGGTCAAAAGTCGGACGTTTTCGGTCTCCGAAAACTGCTGTCGAGCCTCTCTCTCTTCTCTCCTGGAGCCCTCGGCCTCCTACACAGTCACAATCAGCCTACCTATCCCCCCTCTCGATCGGATCCATTGGTCGCGATCGAAGGCTCCGAAAACCCCTCCTAACCCCCCTTGCCTCTGTGGCCTTTTGTTAGACCCCTCTCTCCGCACAGTTCTCAGACCCCCTCGCGCGTCCAAAATCTTCCCTGAACCCGACCGGGCACTCGTGACCGTTGAGTCCGGATCGTCACCCAACATCCCTAAAGCATCTCTGTTTCCTTATTTGGACTCCCCAACCTATTTATCTATACCGTCTAATCTAAATCGAAGGGTCCAAATAGCCCCTAATCTCATTGCAATATATAATGGCCAACCCTAACTTCTAGGGAGTTTGTCCAATCAATCCCCTCACCTGCCGCCGTCAGTCCTCTTCTTCCTCGGGATCTTCCCCGATCCACTCGCAGCCTTCAGATCCGCCTCCCTCCTCGTTTTCCTCTCCTCCCATTCCATCACCGACCAGCCTCACCCGGCCTCTGATCGATCCACCACGGACAACCGCAGCCTCCCTCGCTCTCTGGATCAGTAGGAGCCCGAGTTTTCTCCTCTGTTCCTTCTCGCCCGTGCACTGTCGCCCACTTGGCTGAAGGCCATCCCGAGCAGCAACAAGGAGCACGAGCTCCTCCTTCCACACCCCGTGGCCGAGGACCCCAACCCCGGCGTCATCGTTGCCAAGTCCCGTCCAGCCGCCGCCCGAGCATCTCCTCCTCATCGGTGCTTCCCCGCACAGCAAGCAGGAGCCACAACCCTGCATCCTCTTGTGCTTCCCGCACGCCGCCGTTCCTTCGCCAATTCCCTCGCCAGCCGGAGCTCGCCTTCGCCGCCAGTAGCAGCAGCGCCAGGCCACACGTCCCTGTATTCCCTCTTCTTCCCTGCTCCTCTTCCTCTTTCCCTCACGTGCCCCTCTCTCTGGACCTGCAGGAACCATGGAGCCCGGAGCCATGGCCGCGCCTCCCGTTTTCCTCGACCCCGGCGTTGCCAAGTTCCTCGTCGCCGGAGAACCACCCGCACGTCACCAACACCGCGCCCCGCCTTCTTCAGCCTCGTGCTGTCCAAGCCGCCGTCGCCGCTTGCCTTCTCTGGTGCCCCTGCTCCACCTCAAGCCGTGTCCTCGCCGGACCCCGCGAGCGCCGCCGCACCTCAACGTCAGCACTTCTCCACGGCCGAATTCCGACCGCCCGAAACCCCTTGCTTCACCCCATTCCTGCGCCCGCGAAGTCCTGCATCGCGCCAAGCCTTCCGCTGCATCCTCTTCTTCCCCTGCGCTGCTCGAGAGGAGCAGAACGCAGCGCTGCAACTGTTGTTGACCCCGGCGCCCGTTGACCCCGGCCTCGCTCGGCCTCCCATGCCAGATCACAACGCCCGGCCTCCTCCCACCGAACTGGGCTTGGCCCATGGTGAGCAGCTCCCCCAGCCCAGAGAGCTTTAGATTCGGCCTGTAGGTGTTTTTTCCTTTGTGCGATTTTATCCTTTTTCTAGTGTTTTACAGTTTTGCAGAAAAGCCCATGCACTTCATGCATATCCTAACTCACCAACCGTGCATCGCATGTAAATAATTTATAAATTAAAATGACTAGAATTTTGTCTAGTTTAATAATATCCAACTTTTATTCATGTTTGAAATGCTTAAAATGCTATTTGTTTAAATTTTCTCAAATGCCTTGCTAAAATGACTTATTTCATAACTAAATAACCGTAGCTCAGTTTTAAATAAACTTTATATGTGAATGGGGTGGAAAAATGCCTAGTTTAACGTGGTTCACTTACTTTGCATGTTTAACAACTCTAAAACTGTGTTTAGGACAGAACAGTACCAAATCCATCAATATGCATATGAGGATTCTCCAGACTTGTTGTTTGTTGTTTCGGACTCATTTAAACTTGCCTACTTAAGTAGTTTTATTATGCTTCACCCCTTGTCATGCTAACCAACATTTAATTTTGTTGAGTACTTAAACGGGAGAGAACTAAATAATTGTTGTGGTGTTCCATCAATATGCAACTCGTTGCATATTGAGCTCCACTTAACTTGTAGTGTTGTTTGTTGCATTTTGCCATGCCATGCCTCTTTAAACCGGACATGCATCATACTTGGTTGTGCATCATGCCATGCTTTTGTGATGGTTGTTTACTGTGTTGTTTGCTTCTTTTCGGGTTGCTTCTCACGTTAGCTTCAGTTTCATTCCAGAGTTGTGAGGTTTCGTTCGACTACGTCTGTGTGTCTTCATCATGGACTCGTTCTTCTTCTTTGCGGGATTTCAGGCAAGATGACCATACCCTCGAAATCACTTCTATCTTTGCTTGCTAGTTGTTTTCTCTATCGCCATGTCGCGCTACCTACCACTTGTTATATCATGCCTCCCATATTGCCATGTCAAGCCTCTAACACACCTTTCCTAGCAAACCGTTGTTTGGCTAAGTTACCGCTTTTGCTCAGGCCCTCTTATAGCGTTGTTAGTTGCAGGTGAAGCTGAAGTTTGTTCCATGTTGGAACATGGATATGTTGGGATATCTATCTCTTATTTTTAATTAATGCATCTATATACTTGGTAAAGGGTGGAAGGCTCGGCCTTATGCCTGGTGTTCTGTTCCACTCTTGCCGCCCTAGTTTCTATCATACCGGTGTTATGTTCCTTGATTTTGCGTTCCTTACGCGGTTGGGTGTTATGGGAACCCCTTGATAGTTCGCTTTGAATAAAACTCCTCCAGCAAGGCCCAACCTTGGTTTTACATGTGCCTAACAACCTAAGCCTTTTTCCCTTGGGTTTCCGGAGCCCAAGGGTCATCTTTATTTTTAAACCCCCCCCCCCCTGGGCCAGTGCTCCTCTGAGTGTTGGTCCGAAATGGGCAGCCTGCGGGGCCACCTCAGGGCAACTTGACGGTTGGTTTTACTCGTAGCTTAACCTATCCGGTGTGCCCTGAGAACAAGATACATGCGACTCCTATCGGGATTTGACGGCACATCGGGGGGCTTTGCTGGTCTTGTTTTACCATTGTCGAAATGTCTTGTAACTGGGATTCCGAGACTGATCGGGTCTTCCCGGGAGAAGGAATATCCTTCGTTGATCGTGAGAGCTTGTGATGGGCTAAGTTGGGACACCCCTGCAGGGTTTGAACTTTCAAAAGCTGTGCCCGCGGTTATGTGGCAGATGGGAATTTGTTAATGTCCGGTTGTAGATAACTTGAAACTTAACTTAACTAAAATAAATCAACCGGGTGTGTAGCCGTGATGGTCTCTTCTCGGCGAAGTCCGGGAACTGAACACGGTTCTTGTGTTATGTTTGAACTTAAGTAGTTTCAGGATCACTTCTAGTTCATGACCATTGCGTTGCTTCTCTTCTCGCTCTTATTTGATTAAGTTAGCCACCATATATGCTTAGTGCTTGCTGCAGCTCCACCTCACTACCTTTTCCTACCCATAAGCTTAAATAGTCTTGATCTCGCGGGTGTGAGATTGCTGAGTCCTCGTGACTCACGGATACTTCCGAACAGTTGCATGTGCCGATGATACCAGTGCAGGTGACACAACCCAGCTTAAGTGGGAGCTCGATGAAGATCTTTCCATTGTTTTGTTTCATTTCCTGTTGACTAGTAGTGGGGCCCAGTTGGGACGATCGGGGATCTAGCATTTGGGGTTTTCTTCTTTTATTTTGGTTCCATAGTTGGACCTTGATTGTATTCTGGATGATGTATGTTTAACTTGTATTTGTGTGAAGTGGAGATTGTAAGCCAACTCTTTATCCCTTTCTTATTCAGTACATGGGATTGTGTGAAGATTACCCCTCTTGCGACAAACCTACCTTGCTGCTATGCCTCTAAGTCATGCCCCGACACGTGGGAGATATAGCCGCATTGTGGGTGTTACAATGGGTCAATCACAACAAGTGTTTTATAAAAAAATGCATCTTGATGTTTCGTGCAATGCACGAATCTTGCTAGTACTCCTACAGAAGACTAAGTTGGTGATGATGGTGTGTCTGCCATCCATCGTTTGTGACCATTAGATCTACATCTAGCGACTGTGAGGTAAGTTGTTGCTGAGGGAGTCCTGGATTAGGGGGTCCTCGGACAGCCGGACTATTGGACTATGAAGATACAAGATTGAAGACTTCGTCCCGTGTCTGGATGGGACTCTCCTTTGTGTGGAAGGCAAGCTTGGCGATTCGGATATGTAGATCTCCTCCCTTGTAACTGACTCGGTGTAACCCTAGCTCCCTCCGGTGTCTATATAAACCGGAGGGTTTAGTCCGTAGGATAACAACTATCATACCATAGGCTAGCTTCTAGGGTTTAGCCTCTTTGATCTCGTGGTAGATCAACTCTTGTAATGCTCATATCATCAAGATCAATCAAGCAGGAAGTAGGGTATTACCTCCATCAAGAGGGCCCAAACCTGGGTAAACATTGTGTCCCCCGCCTCCTGTTACCATCCGCCTTAGACGCACAGTTCGGGACTCCCTACCCGAGATCCGCTAGTTTTGACACCGACATTGGTGCTTTCATTGAGAGTTCCACTGTGGGCCAACTCGCTTGGCCATCTGGAGCAGATCGAGAGCTACGCCCCTGGCCATCAGGTTAGGTTTGGAAGCTTAAACTAATACCGCCTACATCCGCGGAGACTTGATCTTCGACGGATTTGAACCCATGTCAGGTACGCCGCACAGTCACGATGAGCATGATTTAGCTCTGCCATCGGACAGTGTTCGGGAAATCACACCTGTAACTACTCCGGCCCTCAATCTGGAACCAAGCGCGTCGTCCGAGGACGGGTGGATGTACCCCGCCACGGAGGCCGCACACTCAGCAGCGATAGATCCGAATACTGACTTCACCTCCTATGAGGCCTGTGTTGCCGGACACTCGGATTTCTCCTCGACCACAGACTCCGGACCGCTCGCGTCCGTGCCCATCCAATCTGATTGGGCACCGATCATGGAGTTCACCTCCGCGGATATCTTTTAGCACTCGCCCCTAGGCGATGTGCTAAACTCATTATGGTCTCTCTCCTTGTCAGGAGACCCTTGGTCGAACTATGTCCGGCTCGAGTGGGAAGCGGACGTCAAAGAAATTCGTTCCCCACCCATCACCCACCTAGTAGCCACTGTCAACGACCTAACCGACATGCTCGACTTCGACTCCGAAGACATCGATGTTATGGATGACGATGCGGGAGACGAACAGGAACCACCGCCCATAGGGCGTTGGACTGCCACCTCATCGTATGATATATACATGGTGGACACCCCCAAAGAAAGCGATGGCAATAAGGCAATGGAGGATAATCCCCCCGAGAAGCAATCCAAGAACTGGCGTCATCGGCGCCGCTCAAAGCCCCGCCATAGTAAAAATAGCGATACCGGCACAAGAGACAATAACGCTACAAATAGTGTCGAAGACGAAGACAATCCCTTCCAGCCAGGCTTTGAGCAGGAGGATGGGCAAGCCAGCCCCAAGGAACAGGCAGCAGACGGAGAATCGGAGGATGACAATTACATGCCTCTCTCCGAAGACAAGGTGAGCCTTGGCGATGAAGAATTTATCGTGCCTGAGGATCCCGTTGAACAGGAGCGCTTCAAGCGTCGGCTTATCGCCACAGCAAAAAGCCTGAAGAAAAAGCAACAACAGCTTCAAGCTGAGCAAGATCTGCTAGCAGATAGATGGACTGATGTCCTGGTAGCCGAGGAACACGAACTCGAGCGCCCAATCAAAAGTTTCCCAAAGCGCAGGTTGCTACCCCAACTTGAAGAGGAAGCATTAAAGCCTGCACTTCCAGCGTATGATGCGGCAGACCGGCCACCTCGTGGCTGAGACAAAGTGGCATATAAGCCCGAAGTCCAGCCCGCACCCCGTCGCCAGTCAAACAAGAACAGCAAGGCCCGGGGTAACACGCAGGACCTGCGAGACGTATTGGAAAACAAAGCAGGACACAAAAGATCGATCTTTGGATCACGAGGGCGCACCCCAACACATGACGATGACCGTCATGCCGGATATACCAAAAGCAAATCCGGCCGGGCCGAACACAGCAGACAAGATTCGTACGAACTGCGTCATGATATAGCCCGGAATAGAGGCGTCGCACACCCCCTATGCTTCACTAATGAGGTAATGGATCATGAATTCCTAGAAGGGTTTAAACCCGTGAACATTAAATCATACGATGGGTACTACTGACCCCGCGGTATGGATAGAGGATTTCTTCCTCCACATTCACATGGCCCGCGGGGATGATCTACACGCCATCAAGTACCTCCCATTAAAACTAAAAGGACCAACTCGGCATTGGCTAAATAGCTTGCCAACAAACTCCATCGGAAGTTGGGAGAACCTGGCAAACGCATTCCTGGACAACATCCAGGGCACTTATGTGCAACCACCGGATGCTAACGATTTAAGCCACATAACACAAAAGCCCGGAGAGTCAGCCAGGAAATTTTGGACTCGGTTCCTAACCAAAAAGAACCAAATTTTGGACTGTCCGGATGCCGAAGCCCTAGCGGCCTTTAAACATAACATCCGTGACGAGTGGCTCGCCAGACATCTCGGCCAAGAGAAGCCAAAGTCCATGGCAGCCCTCACAACACTCATGACCCGCTTCTACGCGACCGAGGATAGCTGGTTGGCCCGTAGCAACAACACAGCAAGCAACCCTGGCACATCGGAGGCCAAAGACAACAACGGCAAGCCACGTCGCAACAGATACAAGCACCGCAACAATGGCGATAACGCCGAAGACACGGCAGTCAATGCCGGATTCAGTGGCTCTAAATCCGGTCAGCGGAAAAGGCCGTTCAAAAGAAACAATCCGGGCCTGTGCAGTTTGGACTGCATACTCAACCGCTCGTGTCAAATTCACGGCACCCCCGATAAGCCAGCCAACCACACCAACAGAGAATGTTGGGTGTTCAAACAGGCCGGCAAGTTGAATGCCGAAAGTAAGGAAAAGGGGCTGCATAGCGACGACGAGGAGGAGCCACGGCCGCCGAACACAGGAGGACATAAGAAATTTCCTCCCCAAGTAAAAACGGTGAACATGATATAGGCAACCCATATCCCCAAGCGGGAACAGAAGTGTGCACTCAAGGACGTCTACGCGATGGAGCCAGTCGCCCCAAAGTTCAACCCATGGTATTCTTGCCCGATCACCTTTGATCGCAGGGACCACCCCACTAGTATCCGTCATGGCGGTTCTGCCGCATTGGTCCTAGATCATATCATTGACGGATTCCACCTCACTCGAGTCCTCATGGACGGTGGCAGCAGCCTGAACCTGCTTTACCAGGATACAGTGCGCAAAATGGGTATAGACCCCTTGAGGATCAAACCGACAAAAACCACCTTCAAAGGTGTCATACCAGGTGTAGAGGCCTGTTGCACGGGCTCAATCACAATGGAAGTGGTCTTCGGATCTCTGGATAACTTCCGAAGTGAAGAGTTAATCTTCGATATCGTCCCCTTCCGCAGTGGCTATCACTCACTACTCGGACGAACCGCATTTGCTAGATTCAATGTGGTACCGCATTATACATACCTCAAGCTCAAAATGCCAGGATCTCGCGGGGTTATAACAGTTAACGGAAACACAGAACGCTCGCTCCACACGGAGGAGCACACTGCGGCCCTTGCACTGAAATGCAAAGCAACCTTTTGAGGCAAACCGCCAATTCGGCGACAAGGTCCATAGACACATTCAAGCGACTACGGAATAACCTGCAACAGAATCGCCAGGGGCATTCAGAGCTCGCCTAGAAATTTGGCCTCCGTCCTAGTCCCAGTCAAGCGACGAAATTTACGCTGCATGTACATAACTACGCACTAAAGATACCATGGGTATAGGCAGAGGCACGACTATGGCACGTCCCACAATGCGGTTCAACCGCCTCAGGACCAGTATATCTTTATCATTTTCTTCCTTTCAGGACCATATTCTCTGGAGGCCCTCTCCGATAGCTAGATCATCGGACCCATTATGGGAGGGAAGCAACAAGGGAGCAAGAAGCTTTGACGTACAAGGGAATACCCAGGTGGTCTCTCATGCCGATCGTTATACCTGTTTTACATACCCGCACGCAGCTCGCCCTTGGATCGGACATGTCAGATAGTCCTATTTTCGCTTATTGTACTACTTATACACATACGCTTTGACGTATCCTATAAATAACAATGCACAGTGTCAGCTTATTATTACATTTCTTCACCTTCTTTTTTTTCCTTGTTTGTCTATTCACGACAAGTTGCTCCCGTACATTCTGGTACGTTCAGTACGCTAGGGGCTTCAGTGTACCCCATAACACGGCAAGAAAAGTCCGAACACTTTCAATAGTGCGGCAGCCCGAACTTATAGCATTATATGCATCAGCTCCGAATCATGTCTTGGGTCAATAGTTGGGTTTGCCCGGCTCCCATGTTTTGGTACCTTACGTTCCGCTATATCGGCTAAGGTAGCACTGGGAGAACTACTGCGGTTGTGTCCCGGTTCTTCCGGATGAGCACCTCAATAGGGAAAGCCGAAAACTGACTGTCATGATGCGGCGAGGGTTGGTCGCTGTTCGAGAGGTCCCAAATCCCTAAAGATTTTTTTCCGCTTCAGGCGAAGAGTCGGCCTTGTCCGATTTAGGCATTCATAGCGCCCCAAGTTTGGCCTTCCGAATACTATGGGCTTCACCAAAAAATAAAATTGTAGACTTCTATGGCTAAGTGAGAGTGATAAAGCCTTATAGTCTGATTGCCTGGTTTGTTGTGCTGAACACCTCCTTCGAAGGACCCAAAACTGGGATAAAGAGTGATCAGATTTATCCCGAACACCTCAGTACTAGCTACATGGGGGCAGAAGCCTGACTGGCCAACTCTTAGATTTTATAAACGGCCGCACAGAAGGTAATATTTTAAATCAACAAGCGTTATATAGCGCAAATGAACTCGTTTTCATATTACAGGATCACATGAGTACATTCATTCAAATATTACATCCTTAGAACATTCCTCCGCCACAAGGCGGGCACCCTTCAGGACGCTGTCATAATAATTTTTAGGGCGGCGATTCTCCTTGCCCTCCGGCAGCCCCTCCTTCACCAGCTTCTCGGCGTCCATCTTCGCCCAGTGCACTTTCGCTCGGGCAAAAGCCCTGTGCCCACCCTCAATGCAGACGGACCGCTTTATGACTTCAAGACGTGGGCAGGCATTCACAAGCCGCCTCACCAGGCCGAAGTAGCTGCCAGGCAGGGGCTCGCCAGGCCACATCCGGACTACGAGGCCCTTCATGGCCTGTTCGGCCGCCTTGTGGATCTCGACCAATTGCTTCAACTGGTCGCTCAAGGGCATCGGATGTTCGGTCCCAGTATACTAAGACTAGAACAACTTCTCCATCAAGCTCCCTTCCTCGGCCCGGTAAAATTCCGCGGCATCAGACACATTGCAGGGAAGATTTACAAACGCTCCTGGAGAGCTCCGAACTCGGGTAAGTAAAAGAAAAGTTTCCTTCACATGCTTGCTTTGCATAACGAATTCCTTACCCGTCGCTATCTTCTGGACCGCCTGAAGCTCCTGGAGGGCCTTGTGGGCTTCGGCCTTGGCATTTTTTGCGCTCTCAAGGGCCTTCGCAAGCTAAGACCCTTGCGTCTTGGAGTCACGCTCCAAGGACTCGTGTTTTTTGATGAAATCCTGGAGCTCTTGCTGCACCTTGCCGACTCGAGCCTCTTGCTTCTCGCGCTCGGTGCGCTCCTTGGCCGCTTTGTCTTCGGCCTTGGACAGCGCCTCCTTCAGGGCCGCCACTTCGGTCGTGGCCCCTAGCAAAGTTCATGATGATCCTGTGACTTAACAACCACATTCTTTTTTATTCCTTAGCAATATACGGACGGGTATTACTTACCTTTGTTCTCTTTGAGCTCCCTCTTGGTAAGGCCGAGCTCTTTTTCGGACCGCTCAAGGTCCCGTTTCAGTGCGGAGACCTCCGCGGTGCAAGAGGCAGCGGCCAGCAGCGAAGCCTGCTTATTCACATAAGACACATTCTGATTAGACTCCTGTGATTTTTATTTGATCCTCTATTCGGCCTTTCTTTGCGAACGCCAAACAGAGCATCAGGGGCTACTATCTATGCTATAGCATTTTCTTATAAATTGATTACTTACCTCAAAGCCTGTTAAGAGGCTGGCACAGGCTTCAGTCAGTCAGCTTTTAGCGGACTGAACCTTCTCTACCACCGCACTCATGACAGTGTGGTGCTCTTTGTCAATGGAAGCGCCACGAAGCGCTTCTAGCAAGTTGTCCGGTGCCTCCGGATGGACAGAGGCCATTAGCACAGACGGCTCGCCCCCCTTTGTGAGGGGTCGCCCGACAGAGTCCGGAACCACGGGAGGTTCCGGCGTAGTATTCGGCGGCCAGGGCCGGACTTGCTGCCCCGTCATTGGGGCTCATGGGAGCCTTGCCTTCCATGCGCCCGGCATATGGGAGGTCGCCTTGGGGCGCCCCCATAACTACCTTCCCCTGGCTTGGTGCCCTTCGGGACAACACCTTGGCGTCGTCCGTAGGGCGGGGGAGGAGGCGGTCGGGAGCGAATCACTGTTCATCTCCAACAGGCCCAGAGACCCATCCGAAGAGGATACGTCGAGACGGTCCTTGGGTGGGCTGCATGATCATGTTCGGCATGATAAGAAACAATAAAAAGAAATATACCACACTATTATGGTATCCGGATACTTACGACTTCGCCAGGAGCTTGTCCTTGGGCAACCAATCCTCGTTGTTGAACTCGGCCGTGGTGGAGTGGTCCGGAAGGAGGGCTCTACCCTTCTTGGACCCTTCGGCCTCCCCAGATGGGGCGGCCTTCCTTTTCTTATCCCCCCGGCTGGATGGGGAGAATTTTCCTCTTCCTCCTCCTCGTCTTCGTGGGAGGAGGGTGTCTCGGTGTTATCGGATGACGATTCCGATACAACCTTGTGCCGGAGACCTTTCCTGGTCCCCGCGGCCTTCTTCTTGGCCTTCTTCTCCGGTGCCTCATAGGGCGCCGGAACCAGCATCTCCGTCAGGAGACTACTTGCTAGATCTTTGGGCAGTGGGGCCGGACAGTTGATCCGCTCCGCTGTCGCGACCCATTCCTGTCAAATAATGTGGAGGCTCAGATCCCTCACATAATTATACTAGGGAAAGAAACACCTTATGAGATATAAGGAGCTTACCGGATTAGCAGGGCTGAAAGGACATGTGGTGCCCCCATGTGTGGTTTTGGTAATTGATGACAATCTCTATGGACTAATGGTCGCCTTGAGTTATATTCGAAGGATTTGTCCATAGGATTGTCTTGAAGTCCATGTGTAGGTTTCAAGGAGTTTATGAGATGGCCAAAGTGCTTTTCAAGGAATTAACCAAAGATTGGTCATGTGTGAGTTGAGCTTATTGCAAGCATGTCTTGAAGAAGAAGATTGTGTGATCATTCATGTTTACCTTCAAGACATCATCCAAATGAAGAGAGTTGGAAAGATTCAAGGTTGATCAAGACTAAGTCAAGAGTGAATCAAGTTGATCAACTCACAAAGCGTAGAAGAAGTACCGAGAGGGATCAAGTGATCCCATGGTATGGTAAGCATTGTCCATTACGCTTTGTGTACTAACCCATGGTCTACGTGAGAGTTCTTTGTGGGGTTAGGTATGCTTCCATGGTCTTGCGTCAAGTGGAAGATCTCATACAATCCATGGAGGATGACATCAAAGTGGTGATCATCATCAAGTTTGTAGTGTGCAAGTTCAAGTGGAGCATCACAAAGAGATCAAGTGCTTGAAGCTTGTATCCATTGTGATATCAATGGACTTGTGAAGATGTGCCGAAGAGTGGCTCACCCATAGTGGAGTATGGGGGAGCAATCATCTAGTCTTCATCGAGCCAATGCAATCAAGAAAGGTGGTCCAACTTGAGGTAGTCAAGATCGTCATCATCTAGCTCAAGTGGACCATGTGCAAGGCAAAGGTTTGCCCTCGATAGGCTTTCTCTTTTACCGGTCTCATGGTGGTAATTGGGAAACCGGGTTATAGGATCGATTGCCGTACTATCAAGGGGGGCTCTCGATGAGTACCTTGGTCGTATCATTCGTAGAGATCTCAAACCATTGCACCCTTGCATCATCTTTCTTGGTTCTTGTTTGATTCTATTTGTGAGACTTAGAGCTTATGGTCATCTTGATGAAGAGCTCGAGTTCATCGAAAACGGAGTTCGCATGCTTCTTCTATTGCGTTTTCGGTGTTGGAGTTTTTACCGGTCTTATCCGAGGAAGGGTTCTCACCTTTTTCTTATGGGCCTATTATTATTTGCTTCTTATTGTTTTTTCTATCAAGATTGTGTTAGCCCTCGTCGCTAGCTTTCCAACAAACTTGATTTCGTCAAATTCGGAGCTCGTATGCGAAAGTTGTGGCTGTTTTGATATTACCTGTTTTACACAGAGAGGTTGTACCGCCCCCATGGAGAGGTTGTACCGGTTGACCGGTAAAAACGGTGTTTGGAGCGGTTGTACTGCTCCAAAATTGGTCCGGAGGTTGTACCAGCCATGTACCGCTCTACTACCGGACTAGTCTCTGTTGTGGTGCGGTTGTTGGGCGGTTGTGGGCCGGTTGTACCGCTTATTGCCTGTTACCGGTTGTACCGGTGCTCATAGAGGTTGTACCGCTCCTATGTTATTCTGCACATAACGGGCAGATTCGTGGGGACCTATTTAAGGGGTCTTCATCCCCAATGGTTCCCTACCTCTTGAGCTCGTTTTTGCCCCCATTGTTGACCTTCTTTGAGCTTGCTAACTCTCAATCCCTCCATGGATTCTTGCTAGTTTTTGAGGCAAAAGAGAGAGGAGATCTAGATCCACATTTCCACCAATCACTTCTCCTCTATTTGAGGGGAACCCCTTGGATCTAGATCTTGGAGTTCTTGGTGTTCTCCTTCTTGTTCTTCCTCTCATTTTCCTCCCTAGCATTAGTTGCTTTGGTGGGATTTGGGAGAGAAGGACGTGGGCACTCTGTGTGCCCTTGCCATTGCATTTGGTGAATCGGTTTGAGTTCTCCACGGTGATACGTGGAAGTTACAAGTTGAGAAGCTTATTACTCTTGGGTGCTTGGTACCCTTGAGCTTGTTCCTCTTGGGTGCTTGGGTGCCCTAGACGGTTGTTGGTGTTAGGAGCTCAATCATTGTGGTGTAAAGCTCCGGGCAAGCCTCGGGGTCTCCAATTAGGTTGTGGAGATCGCCCTGAGCAATTTGACGGGTTCCGGTGACCGCCCCCAAGGGTTGCCAAAGTGTACGGGTTCGGTGACCGCCCCCAAGGGTTGCCATTTGTACGGGTTCGGTGACCGCCCTCAAGGGTCATGTCAGTGTCAAAACTGGCGAATCTCGGGTAGGGGTCCCGAACTATGCTTCTAAGGCGGATGGTAACAGGAGGCAGGGGACACGATGTTTTACCCAGGTTCGGGCCCTCTTGATGGAGGTAAAACCCTACGTCCTGCTTGATTTATTCTTGATGATATGGGTATTACAAGAGTTGATCTACCACGAGATCAAAGAGGCTAAACCCTAGAAGCTAGCCTATGGTATGATTGTATGTTGTCCTATGGACTAAAACCCTCCGGTTTATATAGACACCGGAGGGGCTAGGGTTACACAAGGTCGGTTACAAAGGAGGAGATATCAATATCCGTATTGCCTAGCTTGCCTTCCACGCCAAGGAGAGTCCCATCCGGACACGAGACGAAGTCTTCAATCTTGTATCTTCATAGTCCGATAGTCCGGCCAAAGGATATAGTCCGGCTGTCCGGAGACCCCCTAATCCAGGACTCCCTCAGTAGCCCCTGAACTAGGCTTCAATGATGATGAGTCCGGCGCGCAGTGTTGTCTTCGGCATTGCAAGGCGGGTTCCTCCTCCGAACCTGCAAAATAAATTCCACATACCACCGTAGAGAGAATAATATTTCCACAAATCTTAATCTGCTGACACGCTTTGGCAACATGACGTTATGTCATGGCCCGGTGATTATTTGAACCATTTCCTTTAACTAACTCCGCACATAACGCGAGGCAGTTTCCTGACACGTCTTGTCAAAGCAGAGATCGTGTCCCCCTTATTACGGGATTCTCATCAATACGGGCGTGGGTCACCCAACCGTGCCATCAATTATAGCGCTTGGGGGATAAGCGAGTTTTACAGGGCTAGTGGGGGCGCATAGTTTCGGTCGCCCTTATAAAGGGATAAGGTTTAACCTTTTTCTACCCACGCCTTCTTCCTCCTTGCCTATCCGTTCTTGCACACTCGAGCTCCAACACCCAAGTCCACATCTTTCTCCTCAACCTCCTCCAAACATGTCTGGAGCAGGAGGCAAGTGGATGGCTTCCTCCATTATGGAGGAACACATCAAAAAGCTACGCGGAGCCGGATACTTAGCCGCGAATATCGCGCATCAGCTGCCCGCTGCGGGGAAGATCGTCCCTACCCCAGAACCCCATGAGAGGGTAGTTTTCCTCCACCACTTCCTCCGCGGACTGGGGTTTCCCCTTCATCCATTCGTCCGCGGTCTCATGCTCTACTATAGGCTGGACTTCCATGATCTGGCCCCGAACTTCATCCTCAACATTTTGGCGTTCATCGTCGTCTATGAGGCTTTCCTCCGCATCCGCCCCCACTTCGGCCTATGGCTAAAGACCTTCAATATCAAGCTGAAGGTGGTGGGCGGCCAACAAGCAGAATGCGGCGGAGCCATGGTGGGCAAGATACCCAATGTTATATGGCTTGAAGGCTCCTTCGTGGAGACCATAAAGGGGTGGCAATCAGCGTGGTTCTACATCACCGAGCCGCGCGACACCAAATGGGTGGCTGCCCCCAAGTTTCGATCCGGATTCCCTACACGGCTCACCTCCTAGAAAGAGAAGGGCTTGTCATGGGGTTCATCGGTGGAGCTGGATGGACTCCAGAAATGTATCTGGAGTATGGCAAGCAAGAAGCTCAAGCTTGCAACATAGTCCAGGTCATGCTCATCCGCTGGATCCTCCCGTGCCAACAATGGGACTTCAACTTGTGGGAGTTCGACCTGGCCCAGCACCAGACTCTGAGCGAGCTCTTCGATACGATGCACAAGGACGTCTGGAGGGTGCTGTTCAAGGGCGCCGAGGTCCCTCCCTCTCTCGCCGAGGACCGCGGGCTAAGCACAAAGCGCCTAGCTCGTTCGGTGAGTTCTATACATCCAGTAGAATATTTATTTCCCCTAGCTTAATCATGTGCGGGGTCTGAGCTCCGTACCTTTGACAGGACTGGGTGGAGACGTCGGGGCAGATTAACTATCCGGCCCCTCTGTCCGAAGACACGGCGGACGCTCTCCTAACAGAGATGCTGACTCCGGCTCCTTACAAGGTGCCGGAGAAGACCAAGAAGGCCAAGGGAACCCGAAAGAGTTCCCGGCGCCAGGTGATATCGGACTCATTGTCTGAGGACTCCTCTTCGCACTCCTCCCACGAAGACGAGGAGGAAGATGAAGACGCTCCCCCTCCAGTCAGGGGAGACAAGAAAAGGAAGGCCGCCCCAACTGGGGGGCCGAAAGGTCCAAGAAGTGAAGGACTCTCCTTCCGGACAGTTCCACCACCACCGCCGAAGGCGAAGACGAGTGGCTGCTCAGGGCCAAGCCCCTGGCAAAGTCGTAAGTATTTGGATACCAGAGTAACTCATAGCATTCCTTTGTCGCACTGCTTCTCCTAACGCCGAATCGTGATTATGCAGACCGCCCCAAGCCCGTATCGATGTATCCTCGTCAGACGGCTCTGTGGACTCGTCGGATATGGATAGCGATCCACTTCCGACCGCCACCTCCCCTTGCCCTACGGCAACGCCGAGGTGTTGTCTCAAGAGGCACCGAGTCGAGGCGAGACAGTCCTGGAGGCACCTCAAGGCGACCTTCCGGACTCTGGGAGCAGAGGGAACAAGGCCCCCGAGGGCTCCAAGTTCGGCCCTCAGCCGAAAACCGCGCCAGAACCTCCAGTGGTTCCGGACTCGGGCAAGCGCCCTCCTTCCAAGAGGGGCAAGATGCCTATGCCGGTGACCTTTGTCCATCCAGAGGCACCGGACAATCTGCTGGGAGTGCTTCGCAGCACTTCCATCAACGAGGAGCACCGCACTATTATGAGTGCGGTCGTCTAGAAGGTTCAGTCCACCAAGAGCGGACTGACTGAAGCCTGTGCCAGCCTTCTAATAGGCTTTGAGGTAAGTTTTTGAAATATGGGAAAATATTACCGCATAGACAGTAGCCCCTGATGCTCTGTTCGTTGTTCACAAAGAAAAGCCGAACAGAGGATCAAACAATATCGCAGGAGTCTAATATAAGTATGTTAATATGCGTATGTAGGCTTCGCTGCTGGCATCTGCCACACTGACTGCGGAGGTCGCCGCACTAAAGCATGACCTTAAAGGGTCCAAGGACGAGCTCGGTCTTGCCAAGAGGCAGCTCGAGGAGAAAAAAGGTAAGTAGTACCTAGTCTATGGATATGTATAAAAAGAAAGCGATTGCAAAATGACAGGATCATCATAAATTTGCCAGGGGCCACGACCGAGGTGGCGACCCTGAAGCAAGCGCTATCCGAGGCCGGAAACAAAGCGGCCAAGGAGTGCACCGAGCGGGACAGGCATGAGGCACAGGTGGGTGAGGTGCAGCAAGAGCTCCACGCTCTCGTGACGAAGCACGAGGCGTTGGAGCTTGACTTGAAGACGCGAGAGTCTGAGCTTTCCGCGGCCCTCGGGAGCGCAAAGAGTGCCAAGGCCGAAGCCCAGAAGGCCCTCCAGGAGATTGATGTGATGAAGAAGATAGCGACGGGTAAGGCATTCTATATGCAAAGCAAGCATGTGAAAGTAAATTACTTGTTACTTACCCAAATCCGGAGCTCTCCAGGAGCATTCATAGATTTGCCCCGCAGCGTGTCGGATGCCGCAATGTTTTACCAGGCCGAGGAGGGAAGCGCAACGGAGAAGTTGTTCTGGGCCCAATATACTGGGACCGAACACCCGGTGCTTATGAGCGACCAGCTAAAGCAGCTGGTCGAGCTACACAAGGCGGCCGAACAGGCCATGAAGGGCTTTATAGTCCGGCTGTGGCCTGGCGACGCCCTTCCGAACAGCTACTTCGGCCTGCTGAGGTGGCTTGTGGATGCCTGCCCACGGCTAGAAGTCGTCAAACGGCCCGTCTGCATCGAAGATGCACGTCGGGCTTTCGCTCGTGTGAAGGTGCAATGGGCCAAGCTAGACGACATGAAGCTGATCAAGGAAGGGCCGCCGGAGGGCAAGGAGCATCACCACCCCGAGATGTACTATGAGGGTGTCCTGAAGGGTGCCCATCTCGTAGCGGACGAGTGTACCAAAGATACAATATTTGAGTAAACCCGCTTGTGTAATCCTGTATTAATGAAAACTTGTTCATATGCGCTATGCAACACTTGTTTGAATTTAAAATATTACCTTCTATTCAGTTGTTTATCAAATCTGAGAGATGGCTAGTCGTTGGCTTCTGCCCCCATGCCACGAGTGCTGGGGTGTTCGGGATAAACTTGAGCACTCTTGTTCCCATTTTTGGGTCCTTCGAGGGAGGTGCTCAGCACAACGAAGAAGGCAATCGGACTATAATGCGTTATCACTCTCACTTAGCCATAGAATTCTATAATTTTAAATTTCGGCAAAGCCCCTAGTGTTTGGAAGGCCGAACTCGGGGTGCGATACACGCCTTAAGCCGGACGGGGCTGACTCCTCGCTCTAAGCGGCATAAGTCTTTAAGGACTCGAAAACCTCTCGAACAGCGACCAGTCTCTCGCTTTATCATGACAGTCAGTTTTAGATTTATCTACTGAGGTGCTTAGCCCAGCAGAACCGGGGCACAATCGCAGTAGTTCTCCCAGTGCTACCTTAGCCGATATAGCGGAACGTAAGGTACCAAAACATGGGAGCCGGGCAAACCCAACTATTAACCCAAGACATGATTCGGAGCTAATGCATATAATGCTATAAGTTCGGGGTGCCGCACTGTTGAAAGTGTCCGGACTTCTCACGCAGTATTGTGGGGTATGCTTAAGCCCCTAGCGTATTGGCCGTACCAAAGTGTACGGGTGCTGGATGTCATGAATGAACATATATATATAAGAAAAGAACAATGCAATAATAGTCCTAATGCTATGCATTGTTTATTCAAAAAGGTGCGTTAAAGCAGAATGATACATGCAGTGCAATAAGCAAAAAGTAGGACTATGTCCCCTCCAAGGGCGAGCTGAAGAATAGTATTAAGGCAAGTATTACACTCGTTACCGTAATCCACCTAGGAGTTCTGTGGTGTGACGTAGCTTTCTACCTCCTTGGTTGCTGCCGGACAGGGTTTCCAGAGATTAATGTCCTAAAAGAGAGAAAAATAACAAAGCGGGAAGCCCCTAGTGCGGTTTAAGCCGCGTCTTGGGGCGTGCCGTAGTCGTGCCCCCTTTCCCGCCTGCGCCCATGGTATTTTTAATGCGTAATTATGTACGTGTGGCACGAATTTTGCCGTTTAGTTCGGGCCGCGTTGGGGGCCGCATTGCTATGCAAGCTCAGAACGTGCCAGGCGGTCCTGTTGCTGATTACTCCGGGCGTGCTTGAAGGTGTTTGGGTCCTTAAACGCCGAACTAGTGGATTGCCTTAAGAGGCTGCTTTGCGCTTCCGCTGCGAGGGCCGCAGTGTGCTCCTCCGTTCAGAGAGAGTGATATGTGTTTCCATTAACTGTAATGACCCCCCGAGGTCCTGGCATCTTGAGCTTGAGGTATGCATAATGCGGTACCGCATTGAATCTCGCAAATGCGGTTCGCCCGAGCAGTGCATGATAACCACTGCGGAACGGGACTATATCGAAGATTAACTCTTTGCTTCGGAAGTTATCCGGGGATCCAAAGACCACTTCTAGTGTGACTGAGCCTGTGCAATGGGCCTCTACACCTGGTATGACGCCTTTAAAGGTCGTTTTGTGGGTTTGATCCTTGAGGGGTCTATACCCATTTTGCGCACTGTGTCCTGGTAAAGCAGGTTCAGGCTGCTGCCGCCATCCATAAGGACTCGAGTGAGGTGAAATCCGTCAATGATTGGGTCTAGGACCAGTGCGGCGAATCCACCATGACGGATACTAGTGGGGTGGTCCCTACGATCGAAGGTGATCGGACAGGAGGACCATGGGTTGAACTTTGGGGCGACTGGCTCCAACGCATATACGTCCCTGAGCGCACGCTTCCGCTCCCTCTTGGGGATGTGGGTTGCGTATATCATGTTCACCGTCCGCACTTGTGGGGGGAACCTCTTCTGTCCTCCGGTGTTCGGCTGCCGGGGCTCTTCCTCGTCATCGCTATGTGGCCCCTGCTGGAAAGCTATTGAGCCAATGGACTCTACTGGAAAGCTATTGAGCCAGTGCCGAGCTGGTCCTTTGAGTTTGAGTGGGAGGTATTTAATGGCATGTAGATCATCACCGCGTGCCATGTGGATATGCAGGAGGAAATCCTCGATCCATACCGCAGGATCTGTTGTACCGTCGTATGAATCTATATTTACGGGTTTGAAACCTTCTGGGATTTGATGATCCATTACTTCGTCTGTGAAGCATAAGGGGTGTGCGGCACCTCTGTACTGGGCTATATCGCGATGCGGCTCCAATGAGTCTTGCCCGCTGTGTTCGGCTCGGCCGGATTTACTTTTACTGTATCCGGCGTGACGTTTACCGTCTCGCGTAGTGGCGCGCCCTCATGATCCCTAGATCGATCTTGCATGTTTTGCTTTGTCCTCCAGTATGACTCGCAGGTCTGGCGTATTTCCCCATGCCTTTTTATTTGAATGGCATCGGGGTGCAGGCTGAGCTTTTGGCTAGAATGCCTCTCTATCGCGGCCACGAGGTGGCCGATCAGCCGCGTCATATGCTTCTTCCTCCAGTCGGGGTAGCAACCTGCATTTTGGGTAACTCTTGGAGGGGCGTTCGAGTTTATATTCCTCGGTCGCGAGGACTTCAGTCCATCTGTCAGCTAGCAGATCTTGATCAGCTTGAAGTTGTTGCTGCTTTTTCTTAAGGCTATTTGCCGTGGCTATAAGCCGGCGCTTGAAGCGCTCTTGTTCGACGGGATCCTCTGGCACGACGAATTCGTCATCGTCGAGGCTTGCCTCGTCTTCGGAGGGGGGCATGTAATTATTATCCTCCGCCTCTCCATCTGCCACTCTCTCTGGAGGGCTGGCCTCTCCATCCTCCTATCCTAGATCGTGCTGGAGGGGATTGTTGCCATCTTCGGCACTATCCGGAGTGTTATTATCTCCTGTGCCGGTATCACCACTTTTTCTTTGGCGGGACTTAGAGCAGCGCTGCCGACGTTGGCGCTTGGGTTGCTTCTTGGAGGGGTCATCCTCCGCTATCTCGTCGACATTGCCTTCTTTGGGTGTGTCCACCATGTATATATCGTATGATGAGGTGGCTGTCCGGTGCCCTGTGGGCAGTGGTTCCTCTTCGTCTCCCGCATCGTCGTCCATACCGTCGATGTCTTCGGAGTCGAAGTCGAGCATGTCGGTTAAGTCGTCGACAGTGGCTACTAAGTGGGTGGTGGGTGGGCAGCGAATTTCTTCGTCATCCACATCCCAATCCTACCGGACATAGTTCGGCCAGGATCCTCCTGACAAGGAGAGGGGCCTTAATGAGTTCAGTATGTCGCCAAAGGGCGAGTGCTGAAAAATATCCGCAGAGGTAAACTCCATGATCGGCACCCAATCGGATTCGCTAGGAACGGGTGCAGGCGGTTCGGAGTCTATGGCCGGAGAAGGATCCGGCAGTCTGACAACACGGCTCTCGTGCAGGGTAAGGTCGATGTTTGGCTCGATCGCCAATGAGGGTAAGGCCTCTGTGGAGGGGTCCATCCACCCGTCCATGGATGGCGCAACTGGCTCCGAATTGAGGGTCAGAGCGGCTGCTAGTGCGATCTCCTAAACATTGTCTGATGGTAGAGCTAAATCGTACTCATCGTGACCGCATGACGCACAAGGCAGAGGCTCGAATCTGTCGAAGATCAAGTCTCCGCAGATATCGGCCGTGTAGTTTATGCTTCCAAACCTGACCTGATGGCCAGGGGCGTAACTTTCGATCTGCTCCAGATGGCCAAGCGAGTTGGCCCGCAGTGCGAAGCCACCAAACACAAAGATCTGTCCGGGGAGAAAAGTGTCACCCTGGACTACATCGCTATCGATGATCGTAGGAGCCATCAATCCTAACGGCAACGACACAGAGGAACTCTCAATGAAAGCACCAATGTCGGTGTCAAAACCGGCGGATCTCGGGTAGGGGGTCCTGAACTATGTGTCTAAGGCGGATGGTAACAGGAGGCAGGGGACACGATGTTTTACCCAGGTTCGGGCCCTCTTGATGGAGGTAAAACCCTACATCCTGCTTGATTTATTCTTGACGATATGGGTATTACAAGAGTTGATCTACCACGAGATCGGAGAGGCTAAACCCTAGAAGCTAGCCTATGGTATGATTGTATGTTGTCCTATGGACTAAAACCCTCCGGTTTATATAGACACCAGAGGGGCTTGGGTTACACAAGGTCGGTTACAAAGGAGGAGATATCCGTATTGCCTAGCTTGCCTTCCACGCCAAGGAGAGTCCCATCCGGACACGAGACGAAGTCTTCAATCTTGTATCTTCATAGTCCAATAGTCCGGCCAAAGGATATAGTCCGGCTGTCCGGAGACTCCCTAATCCAGGACTCCCTCAGGTCCCTTAGTGGAACCACGGCATCTTGCATTGTGTGAAGGCATGAGGAGATTACGGTGGCCCTAGTGGCTTCTTGGGGAGCATTGTGCCTCCACACCGCTCCAAATGGAGATTAGCATCCACAAGGGTGTGAACTTCGGGATTCATCGTCGGCTCCGCGTGCCTCGGTTATCTCTTACCCGAGCTCTTTACTTATGCACTTTACTTTGTGATAGCCATATTGGTTCTTGTCATATATCTTGCTATCACCTAGTAGTTTATCTTTCTTAGCATAAGTTGTTGGTACACATAGGTGAGCCTAGTTGTTGTAGGTTTTGTGCTTGACAAATTAACCGCTAGGTTTATTCCGCATTTGTTCAAGCCTAAACCGTAATTATTTAAAAAACGCCTATTCACCCCCCCTCTAGGCGACATCCACGATCTTTCAATTGGTATCAGAGCCTCGTCTCTTATTAGGCTTTACCACCTAGAGAGTAAAGATGTCGACTAGGGGATTAGGATTCTCTGACACTCTTAGTTTCGATGGCACAAATTTTGATGTTTGGGTAATTCGCATGCTTAATCTCTTTTGGGTCATGGACCCAAATTTAGAGTGAATTGTAGATATGGGTTTATCTCCCCCAAAGGATCCCCAAAGATTATCTTTAGAGGATGATAAAAACTCTTATCTCAATGCTCAAGCTTCTAATCTGCTTATCGATGCTTTGAGCAATGTAGTTATATTTCAACTCATGTCGTTCCGAGATGCTCATGAGTTGTGGATGAAGCTTCAAGATAAATATGGAGTGTCCAAGATTTGTGGGGATGATTGTTCTCCCTCCACCTTCTGTCATATAGTCTTCTCAACTTCTTCTACTTCACCTACATGTGGTCTGCGACAAGGTAATGATATGGTGAGTAGTGTTGGTCATTGCAATTATGATAGTATGCTTATTGTGGATGATCCTTCATCACTATCTTATTGCAATGCTCCTTCTTTGGGCTTTAACACTTCAAGCACTCCAAATGTTTCACATGCTTGTGTTGATAGTCCTTGCATATCATGTAGAAATTGCTTGACTAAATCTCATGATGATATGTTTACTATGTCTTATTGCCATGATAAAAATGCATCTATTTCCTCGAGTTGTTGTGCTAACAATGTAGAGGAAACCCAACACTCCATGGAACAAGATGTGGTCTTGGACGGTGCTTCAAGGGATCCTACATCATCATCGATTGCTTTTTGCCTTATGGCTAAGGCTTCAAAGGTATCTCCCACTTTGAATCCCAATATATCTTGTGATGATATTGATGATGGCAAGAGTGATGATGATGTTGATTATGATGAAGAGAATGATGATGTTGCCTCCTTAAAAATTAAGGGGGAAATGATTTTTAAAGCTCTTCTTAAGAATAAAATTGCTCGTTCCAAGTTCATGGAAATCATGTCTATTGCTATTGAGGGCAAGAGATATATTGATGAGTTGGAATCTCGTCTTGAGGAGCATGAGGTCACCATTGATCCAATGGAAGGTCATGAGCGTGATTACGCTAATGAGATTGCGGACCTCTATCAAGCTCTTGAACTTGAACAAACCACTAAGGAATCTCTTGAGGAGACTTTTGCTCTAGAATTATCTAGAGTGAGGGAATCTCGTGATAGAGCTCTTGAGGTGGCCAATGATTTTGAAACTAAAAATGAGGAGCTTGAAGTTGCGCATGCTAAACTCCTTGAGGACTTTGAGCACCTCGAAAATGGCTCAAGGGTCATTAAGAGTGAGCTCATCAAACTCACCAAGTCTCATGCTCAACTTAAAGCTTCATATTCAAAAGAGCTTGCCAAGTTATCTTCTCCTCTTGTTGCTAACGATGATGCTTGTGCCACTAACTCTATCTCTTGTGAAGCATCCATATTGAAGGAGAATGTTGAGCTAAGGGCTCAACTTGAATTGCTATCTAGCAATTATGGGATGTTGGAAGAAAATCATGTAAAGCTCACAAGCTCTCATGATGATCTTCTAGTATCCCGTAATGTGCTAAAGTTAGATCATGAGGACATGCTTGCTAAGGTAACATCTAGTGAGCCTCATGTGGATACTAGCACTACTTTTATTCAAAATGCTATATTGCCTTGTGCTAGTCCTCGCGGTTCATCCATGCATAACATTGGTACATCTTGTGATGAATTGCTTTCCCTGCCTTGTTGCTCTAAAGATGAAGCTTATACTTCCTCTAGTGCTTGTGTTGAGACTAACCATGTAGAGGAAATCAAAGGGCTCAAGGCCCAAGTCACTTCTTTGAAGAAAGACTTGGAAAAGAGTCATGAAGGGAAATTCACACTCAACAATATCTTGAGTGTGCAAAAATCCTCCAATGACAAAGGTGGACTTGGATTCAACTCCAACAAGAAGAAGAAGTCCAAGGTGAACAAAAATAAGGGCCAAGAACAAGTCAAGAATTCGGCCAAGATTGTTTACTTCAAGTGCAAAGTAGAAGGGCATCATGTTAAATCTTGCCCATTGAAGAAGAAGCCCATTAGTGACAAGCAACAAGGGAAGCGGCCACAAGTTCACTCTCATTCTCAATCTCAAGTTGAAGAAAGGCCTCTTCCCAAGAAAACTCAAGCAAATGCTTCTCAAGTTGAGAAATCAAGTGAGAAGAAAGTAAAGAGTAGACGTTGCTACCTATGTCGTGAAAAGGTCACGTCGCTTCTTCATGCACAAATGGTACCTTATCCAACCCTATTCTAATTGATGATATCTATTCTCTTGGGAAGGATAAGGTTGGCAATGTGTTTGCCAAATTTTTTGGTGCTCAAAGTGGTGTCAAGAAAAGAACCATTTGGGTAGCCAAGCCTATTGTGACTAACCTCTTAGGACCCAACTTGGTTGGGGACCAACTAGCTCATACTTGATCAATAGGTGTTGTTGGAGGTCATTGGAGACTTGGCTACATTATGAAGAATTAAGGGGACTTCATCATTCTTATTGTCTCAAGCCAAGTCAATTGAATCATCAAGTTTATATCTTATATCCAATGTGCCTCCTTGCGGTAACTTGTACTTAAATTGCTTACATTGAAAGTTACTTGCCCCCTTGCATGTTTTGGTTTTGTTCCTTGCATGTGTTTGTATATGTTGTGCTTCCAACTTGATTATCTTGAGCAATCAAGTATGTGTGTGTTGGTTTGCACATCATGTACATGTGTTTCATGCGTTGAGCCTTTTGCATCTTGTTTATTTCTTAGTTGGCTCTTGTGAGAGATTAATGGAACATCCCATTATGGAGGAGTGATGTGCTTTGTGCACCTCACAATCCTATAAATGTTCGTACATGAGTAATACCATCTAGTATTGATATTTCAAGATTATCTAGTCGCTATGTGGTATGTCTTCTCATGAGAAATTCAAATTCTAAATAGTCCATTAATTATCTCTTGTTGGATCCTTTTATTTGCCTCTTGTTTATCCTTAATTGGTATCACATTATGGGGGAGTAATATGCTATGTGTATATTACTAGCCTAGAAAATGTGTACATTTGAGATATTATCACCTAGAGTTGATATTGTAAATTATCTTGTTCCTAGGTGGCATGTTAGCTCTACAAGTTACAATTTGCTTTTTGTTTGGTGTGAAGATGATGTCGGATATCCTTGCTATCTACCACTGGGAATTATTTCCATTTACTTCTTGTCTTTTGACAATTGCTACTCACTTGTGTGGTAGAATTTATTGATCATCTTTACATTGGCTTGTGCCTTTATTTGCCTTTTCTCTTGCCAAGGAATGTATCAACTCCCTTTGTCTTCCATACCACTTGTGGATCTTGTTTATTTCTTGATCTTTTCTAGTGTTTTCTAGATATAGTGAAAGTGGTGATCCCACCTTGTGCATTTTTTATTCAAATGCAAATTCTCTATAATGCACTGGTCGTGGGGGAGCTATCCTATTTCTATAAAACACTCATCTTTCAATCCTTATCAAGTGTGTGTTGGTGGAAGGCAAGCTGTTTTCATTTTGGTACTTTGTGCCATCATGAAACTTTGTAGAGAGCTTGGTTTGTTTGGAACCATCCTCTCTTTTGGGGGTTTGATATCTTTTATTTAGTGGGTATCAATGGATATCTCATTCCTTGATGTATCTCTTATGGATATCCTCCAAGTGATGTTTTATTCATTTGGTATCTCTTGTTCACTTGGTATTTCTTTGTCAATTGGTATCGGTTCTTGAAAGTATTGAGCATGCATATTAAATTCATGTAGTTTCTTGGGCATGCTTTCCTTCTTTGACCCAATATATAAGGGAAACTCCACCAAGTCTCTAATTGGATGAGATGTGCATGACATTCATTTCCTTATCTATATGCACATATCTATGTGGAGTTTATCCTATGTATATTGGTGTTTCTAACTCTTTGGTCCCAATGAGTTTGGGTACCATTTTGTTTGTGTTTTTGTTCTAGGAACAATTGGAGATGCATTGGATGCTCGGCTCACTCACAAGGAAGGTGGTGTGACCATGTGCAGTCAAGCTAGGATGCTCAATGAACTACTATCTACTACCTTCAATTGGTTTCTTCTACATCCTTCCAATGATATCTCGGTAACAAGTATCTATTCATGCATTCTTTTCTTGCATTCAACCTTGTGTAGGTTGCATCTTGGCATAATATTCATTCCATCTTGTGATGCTTGTTTCCTTTCTCAAAGCATCTCAACGATGATCTCATGTTGCTAGTTGTGATGTCTTTGATGGGTGTGTGGTAGGAATTCATTTATATAAAATAAGACCATATCTAGCCATGTGCTATGCTTCCAAGCAAATATCTTATTGGTATATCTATGACTTCCTTTTGGATATCTTCTTCCTTCATGTTGTAACTATTTCGGGTGTACATCCTTCTTTGTAGATATATATCATCATGATTTCGTCTACCTAGAACCGTATACACTTGAGAGAAATTACATCTCTAGATGATATCCTTTCTTTCACATCCACCTTGTCTTTCTTATGTTATTTCTTTGATGGCTCCGTGAAAGCTTTTGCCTTGAGTGCGGATCTTATATCTTTGCATCTTGTTGCACTCTTTTATGGTGAAGATTATTTTCCTCATGCTTGTCTTTACGAGGCTTTTGCCATCTTAATTGGTATCCCCGGTCTTGATGAGGCTTTCATCTTCTATCTTCACCATGGGTTGTCGCAAGCCTTGTTGTTAATTCACATTTTAGTGAGCTTGTGAACCCAATTGCTTGTTGGGTGTATGTGGGGAGGACATGTCATGCACCGTGATCTCATTTATCCAAGACTATGTTGATGCTCTATGCTCATCCTTATATTAGTCTTCTCAAGTGATTTGTCATGACTCACACACATCATTTTGGTTGAGCCTATTCTTAAGTTGCCTCTTTTACATGTTGCTCAACCATTTGTTTGTTGCAAGTGCTAGGCTTTGTTTCCTATTTGCTCACTTGCACTTGTTGTGAGTTTCTATTGATTTTGGGGGAGCTATGATCATATTTTGTGTACTGTGTATCCAAATACAAAAATTCTCTTGTGTGCACAAATCATGGGGAGCTTATCTAGTTTCTTTAGAACACTCCTTTGCTCATATCGTAATATCCTTTTTTCTTGTGGCTCATAGGATCTTTGGTCTAGTTGGTTCAATTGATATCCTTTGATTGCTTGCTTCAATTGGTATCTTTTCATTGCATGATTGCTTGTTTCTCTCTTTGCTATGACTTTGTGGCATATCTTACTTTTGCAATATTTGGGCCTCAATATAGTGTGTCTTCCTCCAAGTATTTACCGTTGGATATGTGTATTGCATTCCACTCTCTTGTTGAGAAATACACAATTTATGGAGGAACACTTTTTATATTGGCCTTCTAAGCTTTTCGCCCATTTTGGCAATCGATGCCAATGGGGGAGAATTTTCAGAGAGTTTTGTGAATAAGTGTACAGAGTTATTTCTTCTTATGCTTTGGTTTTGTTCCTAAGCATTTGCATCCCATACACGTGCATTATTGGTTGTCGCATTGCATGGTGATGCATAATTCCTTATATAAACTCTCTTGAAACTGATTGTCATCAATTACCAAAATGGGGAGAATGAAAGGACATGTGGTGCCCCCATGTGTGGTTTTGGTAATTGATGACAATCGCTATGGACTAACGGTTGTTGTCGGTGTCAAAACCGGCGGATCTCGGGTAGGGGGTCCCGAACTGTGCGTCAAGGCCGGATGGTAACAGGAGACAAGGGACACGATGTTTTTTACCCAGGTTCGGGCCCTCTCGATGGAGGTAATACCCTAATCCTTCTTGATTAATATTGATGATATGGGTAGTACAAGAGTAGATCTACCACGAGATCAAGGAGGCTAAACCCTAGAAGCTAGCCTATGGTATGATTGTTGTGTATGGAGTTGATTGCCTACGGACTACAACCCTCCAGTTTATATAGACACGGGATAGGGTTAGGGTTACACAGAGTCGGTTACAATGGTAGGAGATCTTGAATATCCACATCGCCAAGCTTGCCTTCCACGCCAAGGGAAGTCCCATCCGGACACAGGACGAAGTCTTCAATCTTGCATCTTCATAGTCCAGGAGTCCGGCTGAAGGTATAGTCCGGCTACCCGAACACCCCCTAATCCAGGACTCCCTCAGTTGCCTTGAGTTATATTTGAAGGATTTGTCCATAGGATTGTCTTGAAGTCCATGTGTTGGTTTCAAGGAGTTTATGAGATGGCCAAAGTGCTTTTCAAGGAATTATCCAAAGATTGGTCATGTGTGAGTTGAGCTTATTGCAAGCATGTCTTGAAGAAGAAGATTGTGTGATCATTCATGTTTACCTTCAAGACATCATCCAAATGAAGAGAGTTGGAAAGATTCAAGGTTGATCAAGACTAAGTCAAGAGTGAATCAAGTTGATCAACTCACAAAGCGTAGAAGAAGTACCGAGAGGGATCAAGTGATCCCATGGTATTGTAAGCATTGTCCATTACGCTTTGTGTACTAACCCATGGTCTACGTGAGAGTTCTTTGTGGGGTTAGGTATGCTTCCATGGTCTTGCGTCAAGTGGAAGATCTCATACAATCCATGGAGGATGACATCAAAGTGGTGATCGTCATCAAGTTTGTAGTGTGCAAGTTCAAGTGGAGCATCACGAAGATATCAAGTGCTTGAAGCTTGCATCCATTGTGATATCAATGGACTTGTGAAGATGTGCCGAAGAGTGGCTCACCCATAGTGGAGTATGGGGGAGCAATCATCTAGTCTTCATCGAGCCAATGCAATCAAGAAAGGTGGTCCAACTTGAGGGAGTCAAGATCGTCATCATCTAGCTCAAGTGGGCCATGTGCAAGGCAAAGGTTTGCCCTTGATAGGCTTTCTCTTTTACCGGTCTCATGGTGGTAGTTGGGAGACCGGGTTATAGGATCGATTGACGTACTATCAAGGGGGCGCTCTTGATGAGTAGCTTGGTCATATCATTCATAGAGATCTCAAACCATTGCACCCTTGCATCATCTTTCTTGGTTCTTGTTTGATTCTCTTTGTGAGTTTTAGAGCTTATGGTCATCTTGATGACGAGCTCGAGTTCATTGAAAACGGAGTTCGCATGCTTCTTCTATTGTGTTTTCGGTGTTGGAGTTTTTACCGGTCTTATCCGAGGAAGGGTTCTCACCTTTTTCTTATGGGCCTATTATTATTTGCTTCTTATCGTTTTTTCAATCAAGACTGTGTTAGCCCTTGTCGCTAGCTTTCCAACAAACTTGATTTCGTCGAATTCACAGCTCGTATGCGAAAGTTGTGGCTGTTTTGATATTACCTGTTTTACACAGAGAGGTTGTACCGCCCCGTGGAGAGATTGTACCGGTTGATCGGTAAAACCGGTGTTTGGAGCGGTTGTACTGCTCCAAAATTGGTCCGGAGGTTGTACCGGCCATGTACCGCTCTACCACCGGAGTAGTCTGTGTTGTGGTGCGGTTGTTGGGCGGTTGTGGGCCGGTTGTACCGCTTATTGCCTGTTACCGGTTGTACCGGTGCTCATAGAGGTTGTACCGCTCCTATGTTATTCTCCACATAACGGGCAGATTCGTGGGGACCTATTCAAGGGGGTCTTCTTCCCCAATGGTTCCCTATCTCTTGAGCTCGTTTTTCCCCCATTGTTGAACTTCTTTGAGCTTGCTAACTCTCAATCCCTCCATGAATTCTTGCTAGTTTTGTAGGCAAAAGAGAGAGGAGATCTAGATCCACATTTCCACCAATCACTTTCTCCTCTATGTGAGGGGAACCCCTTGGATCTAGATCTTGGAGTTCTTGGTGTTCTCCTTCTTGTTCTTCCTCTCATTTTCCTCCCTAGAATTAGTTGCTTTGGTGGGATTTGGGAGAGAAGGACTTGGGCACTCCGTCTACCCTTGCCATTGCATTTGGTGCATTGGTTTGAGTTCTCCATGATGATATGTGGAAGTTACAAGTTGAGAAGCTTATTACTCTTGGGTGCTTAGTACCCTTGAGCTTGTTCCTCTTGGGTGCTTGGGCGCCCTAGATGGTTGTTGGTGTTCGCAGCTCAATCATTGTGGTGTAAAGCTCCGGGCAAGCATCGGGGTCTCCAATTAGGTTGTGGAGATCGCCCTGAGCAATTTGACGGGTTCCGGTGACCGCCCCCAAGGGTTGGAAAAGTGTACGGGTTCGGTGACCGACCCCAAGGGTTGCCATTTGTACGGGTTCGGTGACCGCCCTCAAGGGTCCCTTAGTGGAATCACGGCATCTTGCATTGTGCGAGGGCGTGAGGAGATTACGGTGGCCCTAGTGGCTTCTTGGGGAGCATTGTGCCTCCACACCGCTCCAAACGGAGATTAGCATCCACAAGGGTGTGAACTTCGGGATACATCGTCGTCTCCGCGTGCCTCGGTTATCTCTTACCCGAGCTCTTTACTTATGCACTTTACTTTGTGATAGCCATATTGGTTCTTGTCATATATCTTGCTATCACCTAGTAGTTTATCTTGCTTAGCATAAGTTGTTGGTGCACATAGGTGAGCCCAGTTGTTGTAGGTTTTGTGCTTGACAAATTAACCGCTAGGTTTATTCCGCATTTGTTCAAGCCTAAACCGTAATTATTTTAAAAATGCCTATTCACCACCCCCCCTCTAGGCGACATCCACGATCTTTCAAGGGCGCTTTGCGCTGAGTCTGCGGTCCTCGGTAAGGGGAGGAGGTACCTCGGCAGACTTAAACAGCACCCTCCAAATGTCCTGGTGCATCATGTCGAAGAGTTCTCGCAGCGTCTGGTGCTTTGCCGAGTCGAACTCCCACATATTGAATGTCCGTCTTTGACACGGTAGGATCCGGCAGAAGAGCATGACCTGGACCACGTTGACAAGCTTGATTTTCTTGCTTATCATGTTTTTAACACAGTTCTGGAGTCCGGTCAGCTCCACCGATGAACCCCAAGATAAGCCCTTCTCTTTCCAAGAGGTTAGCCGCATGGGGATGCCGGATCGGAATTCAGGGGCCGCCACCCAGTTGGTGTCGCGCGGCTCGGTGATGTAGAACCATGCCGATTGCCACCCCTTCATGGTCTCCACATAGGAGCCTTCGAGCCAGGTGACGTTGGGCATTTTGCCCACCATGGCTCCTCCGCACTCCGCTTGCTGGCCGACCACCACCTTCGGTTTGACATTGAAGGTCTTTAGCCACAGGCCGAAGTGGGGCTTGTTGCGGAGGAAAGCCTCGCACACGACGATAAACACCGAGATGTTGAGGATGAAATTGGGGGCTAGATCATGGAAGTCCAGCCCGTAGTAGAACATAAGCCCGTGAACAAATGGGTGGAGGGGAAATCCCAACCCGCAGACGAAATGGGTAAGGAATACAACTCTTTCGTAGGGTTCGGGGGTAGGAACGATCTGCCCCGCGCTTGGGAGCCGGTGTGCAATATCCGCGGCCAAGTATTCGGCTTCCCAGAGCTTCGTGATGTTCTCCTGCATAACGGAGGAGGCCATCCACTTGCCTCCCGCTCCGGACATGTTCGGAGTGTTTTTGCGGAGAAGATGCGAACTTGGGCGCTGGAGCTCGAGTGCGCGAGAATGGATGGGCAGGGAGGAAGAAGGCGTGGGTAAAAAAGAGGAGTCCTTATCCCTTTATAAAGGGGGGTAGAAACTTCTTGCCTCCCCACTTGCCTGGTAAAACTCGCTTATTCCCCAAGCATCGTGATTGATGGCGCGGTTGGGTTATCCACACCCGTATTGATGAGAATCCCGTGATAAGGGGACACGATCTCTGCTTCGACAAGACATGCCAAGAAAACCGCCTCGCAATATGTGCAGTCGCTTGTTGAGAAAAATAGTTCGAATAATAACCGGGGCCATGGCGTGATGTCACGTTATGAAAAGTTGTCAGTAGATTAGATTTATGGAAATATTATACTCTCTACGGTGGGGTGTGGAATTTGTTTTGCAGAGTCGGACACTATTCTTGTGTTCAAAATCTTCTATGGAGTATTCGGAGGAAGAACCCGCCTTGCAATGCCGAAGACAATCTGCGCACCGGACTTATCGTCATTGAAGCCTGGTTCAGGGGCTACTGAGGGAGTCCTGGATTAGGGGGTCCTCGGACAGCCGGACTATATACTTTGGCCGGACTATTGGACTATGAAGATACAAGATTGAAGACTTCGTCCCGTGTCCGGATGGGACTCTCCTTTGCGTGGAAGGCAAGCTTGGAGATTCGGATATGTAGATCTCCTCCCTTGTAACCGACTATGTGTAACCCTAGCTCCCTCCGATGTCAATATAAACCGGAGGGTTTAGTCTGTAGGATAACAACAATCATACCATATGCTAGCTTCTAGGGTTTAGCCTCTCCGATCTCGTGGTAGATCAACTCTTGTAATACTCATATCATCAAGATCAATCACGCAGGAAGTAGGGTATTACCTCCATCGAGAGGGCCCGAACCTGGGTAAACATTGTGTTCCCCGCCTCCTGTTACCATCTGCCTTAGATGCACAGTTCGGGACCCCCTACCCGAGATTCGCCGGTTTTGACACCGACAGTTGCGTTTTCTCACCAACATCCCACTTGTCTAACAATTTGCAGAAAACCCCATAATTAGTATCTTAAAACCAACCACATCCCTCCCTGACCTCACCAAAACAGCCCAAGGAATATATTCTAATTGAAACATAATATATCTCTAGTGATATATGTATATCAAAATTAGAGTGTTTTGTATCAAGTTTGTGAATAAGTATTATTCTAATTATGATTCATTGCAATGCACATGAACATTGCTAGTATTTCCAACCATGCAATTTTTTCCCTAGTATTCCATAGTTTCGAGTTTTCCATCAAGACATTAGTCACTCATGGTTGATATTTACTTTCAATCATGTACACATATGCACTATGTAACTAGCCTTGCTTATTGGGTTCCAAAGCTCAACTTTCACTCCTACTTACCATATGTAGAGTATTTAACAAAAAACTACCACTATCAACCAACCCTAGGAAGAATCTATTGTACAAAAAATAGCAAAAACATACCCAAAAATTCTTAATCCACGCCAAAAACTACTACCTAGTACTCCCTCCTTCCCACAATGTAAGACATTTTTGTAAGCTAGTTTAGCTTGCAAAAACATCTTATATTATGGGACAAAGGGGGTACCAATTAGGTTAGTTTAAACCCATTTATGACAGGGTTGGCCCACACGTCCGTGCTGACGAGGCAGCTTAAACCAACACTTTTTGTTTGACCGTTGACACGAGGGACCCACATCTGACCTTCTATCCTGTTATTCCCCCTCAAATAATTATTTTTCCTGAACATTACTTCAAACAGTACTGATGCGTGTTCCTCGGTGGCGCCGGTGATGAGCGAGTTGGCTGCCGCTCCGCCAGACAGGCCGGACGCCGCGCTGGCCTCCGCACGGGTTGGCAGGCTGGCCTGAGCGTGACTCACGAGCGAGCAAGACGCCGTGATGGCCTTCACTCAAGCCAGATGCCTGGCCTTAGCGCGGCGCGCGTGAGCAAGCCACCACGCCACCGTGCCAATCTAGCTAGCAAACCTTGCTGACAAGCAGTTGGACGGAGCTATCTTGGCTAGCTAGCGGCCGCGAGCACCGGACGGAGCTGGCATCCGGGCTGCCACAAGATGGGCTCCGCACCGCAGGCGGTTTTGACCTCGCCTTCTGCTGGTGGCGGTAGCTGTGTCCCATGGCTGAGGATGACTAGGTGGACGGGCCGGAGGTAGGAGGTCACTCGGGGATTTTTGTGCAGACTGACATGTAGGTCCCACAAGTCATAACGCCCGGTCGAATAGAAGGTGTTGACTTAACGGGCGACATGGGCCCTGTTTGGATACTCTAAGTCAGAGGTTAGAGTTAGATTCTAACCCTGAACTAACTCTAACCAAAGTGTTGTTTGGATGGCAGGATTAGATTGACAACAAATGTATCCAAACAGGGCCATGGGTTGAAACGTGCCAATAATGGCACTTTGTAGAGTAGTCGTTTCTTCTTAGGGTTGGTTGGTAAGATGTCGGAGTAATGGGCCATGGGTAGGCCAACCTGAGTCCCATAACCTTTCAAGACATCGGGGCAGGCTGCGCCCCTCAAGACCCCAGGGCGAAGAGCCGCCTCCTGAGGAGTCGATGGTAGGGCGGCCGACTGCCCGCTCACGTCCGAGTCCCAGGGACGACTTCCAGAGAAGCCGGCTTTGGGGAGTCGGCCAGCGACTCCAACAAACCCATGACCTCATCGAAGGGGACGGGGCAGGGGCGTGGCTACAGTGAAGCCCACTCCCGCCCCTTACCAAGGGCAGGCATGGCCACAGCACGCCGTACTCGGGAAGATCTCCGTGTGGCGTGGCACTGTTGCCCTGCCTGCCCTGACATCAGCACCACAGTACTGAGTCCTGCGCCCACGACAGCTTGTCTGAACGGCCTGGAAGCAGCAGGTCCCACCAGTCAGTGAGACCCTAGGAGACAGCGAGAGGACCGCCAGTCGGATCCATCAGGAGTCGGCCCGGGGAGTCGGCCGAGCCCTCCCCTGGGCCCCATGCGCCATTAATCAAGATGTGATGGGGAGTGGCAATAGTGATCGCCCGCCAGGCGGCGGGACTGTTGCCACGACCCCATGACCAAGCACGCGTCATCAGAAGCACGGCTATAGTAATCAGCAGTCGGCAAGACCCGCCCGCGACGGACGCGGCCTGTCGGCTCCATACCAGACCAGTCGGCAGGGCCCACCCACCAGCGGGCCCCAGCAGTCGGCGGAGAAATCAGAGGCCAAAGGCACTGACGGCTGGGCCCACGCCCAGACAAATTACCATTGTACCCCTGGGGGGGTAGGCCTATATAAACCCCCCAGGGCACCCATGCAAAGGGTTGGAACCCGGTAGCTCTAGACCGTACCAGATAGAAGGAGAGAGCTAGCCTTGCCCTCTCCTACCTCTAAGAAATAGCTCAAGGAGCAATCGTGTAAACACTTGGCCATAGTGATCATGCGGAGACCCCGCAGAGTAGCAGTAGGGGTATTATCTCCCCGGAGAGCCCTGAAGCTGGGTAAGATTCACCGGCGTGCATGTCTTCGCCTCATCCCGTTTCCAGGCACCGGCGACGTTCTACTCGCCCCCACCATGATAAGCCATCCGTTGGCATATGTCGCACCAAACCCCCAACATTTGGCGCCCACCGTGGGGCCTGGTGCACCGCCGTCCGGAGATCTGTTCTGGACGGGAACCCTTTTCCTCCCTGGCGAGCGCAGCCAACCAGGCACGCCAGACGAAGTCTGCATCGACGCGCTGCGCGGTGTTGAGATCGCCTGCGCAGCCAGCTCCTTGGCCGAACTTGTCGGCGAGGTCCGCCTCTCCGACAAACGTGTGTCCGACGCAGGCACGGGCGGCCCCGAGAACCTCCTCGCGGGCCTCCTCGATCAACTCCACGTTTCCGGCGGGCCTGCCGTAGACTTGGAGTCCGTAGGCTCCACCGACCCGATGCTGGTCGACTCCGACACCGCGTTGCTCGACGTGTTCCCCACCAACGTGGTGGTCTATGACGAACCTCTCCCCCACGCAGAGATCGACGGAAGCACCGTCACTGAGGTGCTAGTCATCAGTCATGACGAGTTCCCTGGTGGAGGAGCGCCCGACTCACTCGGCGCGGCGCTGCAAGACCTAACTATGCCCATTCCGGAATATACTGACGCAGAGACGTTAGAAGCGCGCCGCCTTCAGTTCGTTGAAGGCGCGAAGAAGCTGGCCAGCATGAGACACTTGTCAGAAGCTGACCAGCGGGAGATGGATTGCATCGTTGGCGGCTCGCCGGCCCCGGCAGGGCCCAGCCGCCTTGGCGCGGTCCAGCAGCGCGGCGTAGCCATCGCCAGCCTGTTTGGGGCTAGCCACCCCGTGTACGCTACACCCGCGGAGAACATCCGAGTCGCCTAGGCAGCGGCGGATGAGCTGGACAATTTCGAGGGTGAAGAACGCCGCCTCATGATGGAGCGAGTCCAGCGGCTCCTCGACGCGGCCGCCGCGCAGAACAAGGTCGGCTGCCGCATGGAGGCGCCACAGCGGCCAAATGACGACCCGCACCGAGATCAAGGCGCGACATCTCGGACGCCAACTGGCGGCGCCCGAGGAAGAAAGGACAAGGATCCGGCTATCAGCCACAGTCGGACTCGCATTACCATAGAGCGCGACCGAGATGGCCGCCCGAGAGCAGTGGAACGATGAGACGACTGTCGGCCTCCCCTCCCCGTAAGGAGAGGCGAGTCTCCCCGCCGCCTGTTGACCATCCAACTCTCGGTGACCGCCTTGGCTGCCGAGAGGGAGTTGGAGAGAATGACGCCCGCCACCAGATCGACCGACTTCACCGGTCCCTGGCGCTGGAAGTAGAAGACAAGCTGGGTCCGCCTTGTTTCGGGCCCCGCATTCGGGACGAGCCCTTTCCCAGAGGGTTCACGCTCCCAAGAGACACGCCCAAGTATACCGGCTCCGTGAAGTCGGAAGACTGGCTAGTCGACTACTCCACGGCTGTCAGCATAGCAAACGGCAACAAGCGTGTCGTCGTAAAGTACGTTCCGCTCATGATCCAGGGCACGGCCCGGACGTGGCTGAACAGCCTAAAGCCCCGCAGCATCAACATCTGGGTCAACTTCACCGAAGCGTTCATCCGCAACTTCACCAGCATGTACAAGCGTCCTCCCAAGCCTCGTCAGCTCTCCTTGTGCATGCAAGGTCGACTCATGACTACCTCACGCGTTGGGCTGAGCTCTAGAACTCCTACGAGGGCGTGCACGAGGTGCAGGCCATCGAGTACTTCACAGCCGGGTGCCGAGAAGGCACCCTCCTCAAGCACAAGCTCCTCTGCAACGAGCCAGAAACCCTCGACGAGCTGCTGATCATAGCGGACAAGTACGCCACGGCCGACTCCTCCATGAAGGCAGAAATTCAAATAAGCACAACTGGCAAAGTGGCTCCTCAAGCTCCAAGAACTCCGGCGGCAGACGCCGGCCGGCGACAACAGCAGGGCGACAACAAGCGCAAGGCCCCGTAGCCGGCTTCCAGCAGCCGGCAGGTCGTGACCGTTGAAGCCCAGCAGCCAGAAGAGCAGCCTCCGCCCAAGCGACGGAAAGGCGGCAAGCCTAACTGGTTGCCGGCCTTCTCCTATGAGCAGACTTTGGATGGACCTTGCAAGTTCCACAGCGGCGTAAAGCCGTCGAATCACACCACCCGGAAGTGCCACTGGCTCACCAGGATCGCCAAGGGAGACGGCCTCCTGCCACCCCCGCCTGCTGGGCAGCCGCCTCCGTCTCCGCCCCAGCAGCCGGCAGTCAGGCCAGTCGGTGCGGTACAAGACGAATACCCTGAAGAACACGGAGCCTACGTGGTGTTCACCAGTATGGCTGATGATCGACACAGCAGGCGGCTGCAGCGACAAGAGGTGAACGCAGTAGCCTCAGAGACGCCAGAGTTCATGCACTGGTCTGAGAAGCCCATCGGCTGGAGCAGGGCTGACCACCCAGAAGTGATGCCGAGTCCGGGCTCCTATGCCTTAGTCCTGGACGCCACCTTTGCTACAGACAAACGGGCCGCGCATTTCTCATGAGTTCTGATAGACGGGGGCAGCAGCATCAATATCCTGTACAAGGATACCATGGAGAAGTTAGGAATCAAGCAAAGACAGCTTCAGAGCAGCCGGACAGTGTTCCACGACATTGTACCTGGGCTTTCCTGCTCGCCGATCAGCAAGATCCTGATGGACGTCCTCTTTGGGGACAAAGATCACTTCCGAAGAGAGTCTATTTGGTTTGAGGTGGTGGACCTTGAGAGCCCATACCATGCACTACTTGGCCGACCTGCCTTGGCCAAGTTCATGGCGGTCCCCCACTACGCTTACCTCAAGATGAAGATGCCCAGTTCCAGGGGAATTCTGACTGTGGCAGGTGACTACCGGAAGTCATCTGCTTGCGCAGCTGAGAGCAGTCGGCTGGCCGAGTCCCTGGTAATCACGGTTGAGAAGCGGCTCCTTGAGCGAGTTGTGGCGATGGCCGGCAAGCAGCCTGAGGTATCGCCCAGCCCAAAAGAGTCGGAGGCTGAGGGTTCGTTCAAGCCGGCTAAAGAGACAAAGAAGATACCCTTGGATCCGGAGCACTAAGAGAGGTACGCCGTCGTAGGTGCAAACCTCGACAGCAAATAGGAAGGCGAGCTCGTCGATTTCCTCCGTGAGAATCGGGACATCTTCGCATGGTCCCCCAAAGACATGCCAGGTGTACCGACGGATTTCGCCGAGCACAAGTTACATGTCCGATCTGATGCAAAGCCGGTCAGGCAGCCCCTGCGCCGCTTATCAAAAGAGAAGAGAAGAGTTGTCTGAGAAGAGATAGCCCGACTCCTAGCAGCCGGCTTCATTATGGAAGTTTTCTTTCCGGAGTGGCTGGCAAATCCGGTCCTGGTACTAAAGAAGAACAAGCAGTGGCGAATGTGTATTGACTACACGAGCCTCAACAAGGCCTGCCCCAAGGACCCATTTGCTCTACCAAAAATCGATCAGGTGATAGACTCCACAGCCAGATGCGAGCTGTTGAGTTTCTTGGGTGCATACTCAGGATATCACCAGATCAAGTTGAACCCGGCTGACAGATTGAAGAACGCCTTCATCACGCCGTTTGGAGCATTCTGCTACCTCACCATGACGTTCGGCTTGAGGAATGCCGGCGCCACCTTTCAGCGTTGCATGCAGAAGTGTCTCCTCAAGCAGCTCGGCAGGAACGCCCACGTCTACGTGGAGGACGTAGTGGTGAAAACGGAAAAGTGTGGAACACTGCTGGAAGACCTCAAGGAGACCTTTGAGAACCTGCGCCGGTTCCAGATCAAGCTCAACCCCGAGAAGTGTGTCTTCGGAGTACCAGCCGGCCAGCTGCTAGGTTTCCTGGTCTCTGAACGCGGCATAGAATGCAACCCAGTAAAAATCAAGGCCATCGAGAGAATGGAGGTACCCAGCCGACTGCTGGATGTGCAGAAGTTCACCGGCTGCTTAGCGTCTATCAGTCGATTCATCAGTCAGTTGGGCGAGAAAGCTCTCCCCTTATACCAACTCATGAAGAAGACCACGTTTTTCGAGTGGAACCATAAGGCGGACGAAGCTTTTCACCAGTTGAAGAAGATGTTGACTACTCCGCCTGTCCTGGCGGCTCCGACTCCCAAGGAACCTATGCTCCTGTACATCGCCACCACCAGCCGGGTAGTCAGCACAGTCATTGTAGTGGAGCGCAAGGAGGAAGGCAAGGCGCTGCCTGTCCAGAGACCAGTATATTACCTGAGCGAGGTACTGTCGACCTCCAAGCAGAACTACCACCACTACCAGAAGATGTGCTATGGCGTACACTTTGCTGCCAAGAAATTGAAGCCTTACTTTCAAGTGCATCCAATCACGGTGGTCTGCACGGCCCCACTTGCCGAGATCATCGGTAGTCGAGATGCTTCTGGTCGAGTGGCCAAGTGGTCCATAGAGCTGGCTCCTTACACCATCTACTACCAACCCCGCACCGCTATCAAATCACAAGCACTGGCCGACTTCCTCGTCGACTGGGCCGAGACCTAGTACCTGCCTCCAGCACCTGATTCCACCCATTGGCGGATGCATTTCGATGGCTCCAAGATGCGCACTAGCTTGGGAGCCGGCATCATCCTCACCTCTCCCAAAGGCGACAAGCTCAAGTATGCGCTGCAAATCCACTTTGCCGCCTCCAATAACGTCGCCGAGTACGAGGCGCTCATCCACGGGCTCCGGCTTGCCAAAGAGCTTGGCATCCGCCGGATCTTGTGTTATGGTGACTCGGACTTAGTGGTCCAGCAATCATCGGGCGACTGGGATGCGAAAGATGCAAACATGGCGAGCTACCGCTTCCTCGTGCAGCAACTCAGCGGGTATTTCGAAGGATGCGAGTTCCTTCATATACCAAGGAATGACAACGACCAAGCAGATGCATTGGCACGAATCGGCTCTACCCGCCAAGCAATACCATCTGGTGTCGCCCTTCAACGCCTTCTCAAGCCGTCCGTCAAGCCCTCGCCAGAATCAGACTCCATCTTCGTAACGGCTCCTCCCGAAGACGTCGGATCCGACTCCAGAGCCCCGGCAGGCGGCATAAGGATCTCGGCAGATGACTCCGGAGCCGCCACAGTCAAGGCTAGCCCAGGGACTATGGAACCCGGCCCGGGGACTGCGGTGGCAGACTCGAAGATTCCAAAACTCAGCCCAAGGACCGCGCCAGTCGGCCTGGGGACTTCATCAACCCAGCAAGCGGCTGTTGACTCCAACCCGCCGCCTCCCAGCCCAGCCGCCCTCGTCCAAGTCGCAGTTCTGGTAGTCAAAGAAATAGCGGCACCCTCATGGGCCCAACCCATCACTCAAATTCCTGGTGAACAAAGAGCTACAAACTGATGAGACCTCAGCTCGGCAAGTACAACACCGGGCAGCAGCCTATACCATAGTCAACAGAGAGCTGGTCAGGCGCAGCGTCACTGGTGTCTACCAGCACTGCGTAGAGCCAGAGCAAGGCCAAGCGATTCTCAAAGACATCCATCAAGGCAAATGCGGCCACCATGCGGCTTCAAGAGCACTCGTCGCCAAAGCCTTTCGGCACGGTTTCTTCTGGCCGACTGCCTTAGAAGAGGCCAAGGAGTTGGTCCAAAAATGCAAAGGATGCCAAAAATTCAGCTCCAAGCCGCACCAGCCGGCTTCTGCGCTCAAGACCATCCCCATTGCCTGGCCTTTCGCAGTTTGGGGTCTAGACATGGTGGGACCATTCAAGACAGCACGAGGTGGTTTACTCACCTACTTGTCGCAGTGGACAAGTTCACCAAGTGGATAGAAGCGAAGCCAATTAAGAAACTGAACGGTCCGACTGCCGTGACTTTCATCACCGTTATCACAATTCGGTACGGCATACCACACAGCATCATCACCGACAACGGCACCAATTTTGCCAAAGGCGCCTTGCCCCGTTTCTGCGCAACACAGGGCATCCGACTGGACCTAGCGTCCATCGCCGAGCCGCAGTCAAACGTCCAAGTGGAGCGAGCAAACGGCCTCATCCTGTCCCGCATCAAGCCTCGGTTGATCGAGCCTCTGGAGCGCTCGGCTGGCTGTTGGCTCGACGAGCTGCCAGCTGTCCTCTAGAGTCTGCGCACGACTCCAAACAAGTCAACCGGCTTCACGCCCTTCTTCCTCGTCCATGGTGCCGAAGCCATCATCCCAACGGACATAGAGTTCGACTCCCCACGAGTCACCATGTACACCGAGGAGGAAGCAGAAGAAGCACGACAAGACGGCGTCGATCTGCTGGAAGAGGGCCGGCTATTGGCACTCAGCCGGTCCAGCATCTACCAGCAGAGCATGCGCCGGTACCACAACAGGAAGGTCAAGCCAAGATCTTTCCAAGAAGGCGACCTTATGCTCCGGCTGATCCAGCGAACAGCCGGCCAGCACAAGCTGTCGGCGCCTTGGGAAGGCCCTTTCATCATCAGCAAAGTACTGGGCAATGATTCCTACTACCTGGTCGACGCTCAGAAGCCCCGAACACGCAAGAGGGATGACTCTGGCAAGGAGACAGAGCGGCCATGGAATGCAAATCTCCTCCGAAGGTTTTACAGCTGATGCAGTATGTACCACGCTACCTTTTGTATTAAAGAACCAAGACTTAGGGCCCCCCGAGGTGAGCTCGGGGACTGCCCTCTTTTGTCTATATGATAAAAATTATGACTGCAAGTATGTTAGTCCTTTTTATGCCATTTGGCACCGGGCTCGACAAATCGGCCTGGGGACTTGCCGCCTTGCACTATGAAATGCTTTCTACAATCGGACAAGTAGTGTGTAAACGCCCAAACCGTCTCCTGTCAGAAGCCGCAGCTCGCAGAGCGACTGTACGGTGGGCAGCAGTAAGGTAGAATGGGCATTCGCATGAAAAATGGCTAAGGACTCAAAGCATAAAACATAGCTCAAGACGGCTTCCAGCCTTTCTCGCAAACCAACTCTCGGATAGTCGAACTGCCGCTTCCTATCCAACTTGCTCAAAAAAAATCTTGAAATCGGCTAAGTACTTGCTTTCCCAAAGTAGCCTAGCACTTGATCCAGCAACAGTCCGCAGAGCGCCTATCCAATTGGCAAGGCAGGCAACTAAGAGAAAGCGGCAAAGGAAAAAAGCCAAAAGAACAATGAGCAAGAAAAGATAGATATATATATATATTTACATAACATAGGTCCTTGTCCAAGTTGTCGAGTAGAGGTTCAAAATACACCCCGCAGGTGGAATTGTGTGAATTAACAAGTTCTTCAAAGAATACTGAAGCAGATAAAATAAAAGATACAGCAACAGCTTAGGAGACAGCAGACGAATTCGGAGGGTCGGAGGAGGCGCCAGCGTCAGGCGTCGGGGTAACCGGCTGGCTAGTCTCGGCTTGATCACCTCCGGCGGCAGTCGACTCGATCGCACGCGGCTTGTTGCTGGAGGCGCGGTCGGGCTGAGGCTGGCCATCTGCTTCGTCTTCTGGTGCCTCCGCCTCGCCTCCATCCTCCGCCTCGTCCTCCTCCTTGACACTGGAGCCAATCACCTCCGCCAAGTCTTCGCCGTAGTCTGGGTTCATCCCAAACCACTTCGGCGGTACCTCCTCGCCGTCTTCAGACCGCTCGGGGACGAAGATGCTGGCGTCGGTGTACTTGGTGATCGCCGCAGCACGTTTGACGAGGGCATCTTCCACAGCTGCCAGCTCTGGCTGGGCCTTCGACTGAAGCATGGCCAACCGGTCTAGATCCAGCCCCGAGTACCACGCCTTGATGAACTCCAAGGCCCGGCGCGCTCCAGCCCGGGCCGAAGAGCCCTTCTAGGCCTCAAGATGACCAGCGTGACCTCCAGCCAGTTGGCTGTCAGGCTGGGGGTGCACGGAGCCTGCATATCCGGCCAAACAGCGGCAATCGCCTGGGCACCGATGCACTGAAGCCGGCGCAGCATCCGGTGAGCCGGCCGGAGGCGAGCCTCGATGCTCAAGATGTGCTCGTCAAGAGTTTGGGGGGATCGGCGGCGATCTCTGAGCCCTCCGCCCTCCGACTTTCACGGTCGGCCTCGATGGCTTGGATGGCGGCCTGCGACTGCCCAAGGAAGAAGTCTGCAAAGACGCGAAGAAACGAGGAAGCTAGTCAAAAACCAGGAGTCGGCACGATTTAAATCGGCAGATCGAAGAAAGAAAATAAAGAGACTCACCATCAACAATGTCTTCAATCTCGTGGAAGCCGGAGGACAGCAGCGCCTCCTTGTCAGACCAGGAGGAGCGCTCGCTCGCGAACTCGGCCAAGAGGGCGGTTTCTGTCTCCTCCGCCTCCCTCTGCGACTTCACAAGCAGCTCCTTCTGCTCTGCCAACTGAGTGGCCAGCAGATCGCGCTCTGTGGCGAGCCTGCTGCACTCCTCCCCTTTGGCGCGCAGGGCGGAGATGGCTTCGCTCAGCTGCTGTTGAAGAGCAGCGTTGGCTCTTGAAGAAAAGGAAGAAAGATAACAGTCGTCAATAAAGTAGGTCGCTGGGAAGATCTGGCCCGACTGCTCAGTAGTCGGCCCGAATCTCGGGGACTACAGCCCGCGGGTGCGCTAGCGCGCCCCCACAGAGAAGAAAAAAGGACTTACTCCGGCTCTCCGCCAAGTTGGCGGTCCGCTTGCCCAGCTCTTCAACATTACGGTTGAAGGCAGTGACGCGGAGGTTGTGGTAATCCTGCGACAAGCATTTCAGACAAAGTTAGTACCCAGAAGTTCATCAATTGGAGTTCCGGGCCACCTTCTCAGCAGCCGGCCCGAAACTCGGGGACTACACCCAGTGGGTGCGCTGGCGCGCCCCCATAGAGAGGAACAAGAAAACAAAGACCAAAGGAAAAAAACATACTCGGACGGCTGCCCGCGACGCTAGGAACGCCTTGGTGCAACTTTGGAGAGCGTCGCCCTCAGCACGGAGCTTCGCCTGGACGTCCAGGAGTGCCCGGTTCAGCGGCCCTGTACCACCTCCTTGCACCCACCCAATAGGTGCAGCGCTCGTCGCTTCGGCGCTTGGGGCCGCCGAGCTGGCGGTGCCGGCTTCCAGGGGGCGGGGTGCTGAAGTCGCCTTCTCCAGACGACGGCGCGTTGGCGAGCCGACTTGGAGGAGTAGCCTCGCCACGGCCTTATCTTCGGCCGGCGGCACCGGAGGGTCCGTTGGCTTCTCGCCTTGCGCGCCTTTAGACGGCGGTGGAGGCAGCGGCGGAACGTTCGCGTCCGGAGTAGAGGGGTCGCCGCCTTCCCTCTCCTCGATGGGGTTCTCCCCGCCGGCTTCTCCAGTTGGCCCCATGAACTCCGGAGGCGGCGGCGCAGAGTTCAACGGGGTGACGAGCACTGCCGACTGGCGGCGTGCGACTTCCTCAGCCCGCTGCTTCGCCACGGCGGCGGCTTCGGCCTCCGCTAGTTTTTTCTTAGCGGAGGCCTCCGCCCTGTCGGCCTCCGCCTTCTCCAGGCGGAGGGCCTCTTCTTCGTTGCGCTTCTCCTGCGCAATCCGCTCCGTCGCCTCCCGGAGGTCAGCAGCGGGGTCAATCCGCCGAGTGGTGGCAGACGTCTCCGCTGACCCCATGATGGAGGCTGCGGCGACCCACTCAAGAGAGAGGGGAGCCCTGAAGCAAGAGGGGCAAGCAGAGACTCAGACAAATCACGAAGAAAGAATAAAACTTTGAAGACAAAATACTTACGCGGAGACCAATGGTGGCTTCTTCACTTCCTTACGGAAGCAGATGGCCTTCGCGGCTGCCTTGTCCCGCCGGGTCGCCGCAGCCGAGCCCTTGGGCTTCTTCGGCCGACTGTCGAACAAGGTCGGCACGGCCCTGCGCTTCTTCCCGCCGCCTGGAGCGCCCGGCCCGACAGAAGAGCCCGCGCCAGGCTGGCTGGCTCCTGGCCGATGGCGAGGGGCGACTTCTCCCTCGGTGTTGTCTTCAGGCCAGTCGGTGAAGGTAGCCGAAGGCCTGAAGTCGCCTGCTGTCCCTCCTCCTCCCTCGGTGTCGTCTTCCAGAGCCGCCACCCCCAGATCGGGGTCGTCGACGTCGCTCTCCGCCCGGTCGGCGGAGAACTCACAGGCCGGCCCCGAGGTGCCGGCTGGTGGGTGAAGAATGGGATTCTAACCAAAGCCGACTGGTCAAAACAAAACTCGGCAAGAAGAAGACAATCTAAAGAAAGAAAAGAAAGGCGACTCGCCACAGGCGGGGGGTTGGCGCGGGAGTACGGCTCCTTGCCGAATCGCCAGTCCTCCAGGAGCCTGCTGTCTGAGAGGTAGTTCACCATGAAGGCCACCTCTTCATGAGGCATGTCCTTGGTGCACATCCGACTCGGGTCGCGGTGCCCGCTCATCTGGCATACCATGTGAGGGTGGCCTTGGAGTGGGAGAACTTGGCGCGAAACGAAGGCGGCCAGCAGGTCCGGACCAATCAGACCCTCTGACTGCGTCAGCACTCGGAGTCGCGTGATGGTGCCGGCTCCCACAGACATCAGCGACCTGGCCCGGTACGACCAGTTGGGCAGTCTCCCAGCCGGCGGGCCGGCTTCGAAAGCTGGCAGGTTGACCCAGTCGCCCCTCATGGCGACGTTCCTGACATAGAAGTAGGATCTCTGCCACATCTTCACCGACTTTATCAGTGAGATGGAGGGGAAGGGATTGTCGGTCCCCGACCTTCGCACGACGATGAAGGCGCTGCACTAAGCCGGCACGCCCGCGGCCTGGGTGCCGAGCTTGGAGAAGAACTCCCCCAGAGCTCGAGGGTGGGGAGGACTCCGAGGAAGCCTTCGCATAGTGCCACGAAGGCGGACAGCAGCACCACTGCGTTCAGGGTGAGGTGGTGCGGCTGGAGACCGTAGAACTCCAGGAAGGACCGGAAAAAACTGCTCGCTGGCAGCCCTAGCCCGCGCAAGCAGTGCAAGCGGAAGATGACCCGCTCGCACTCCTGCGGTGCGGGGGAAATCTCCCCCTCCAGCGCAAGACGCACCTGCACACGATCCTCGCCAGGAAGCCGACGGGTCTGGTGGAGGAACTCAATGTGGTCTTCATGAACTTCAGAACCATCCCAGGTGCAGGAGCGCACTAGAGGAGGCACGGCAGCGGAGGAAGAACTCATCACGAGCTGTCACCGCAGCGTTCGCCGGAGCTTGGGCGTGCGACGGAGCGAAGAAGAAAAGAGGAAGGAGGAGAGCGAGGAGCAGCAAGGAGGAAGAGAACGAGGAGTAGTGGGAAGGAGGGGCGCGCGTGCCCCCCTCTTCCCCCTACTTATAGCCCCGTGGGCTGTGAAGCCGAGGGGGCGGACGTGGGGATTTACTGCGCCCACAACCCCACGACCCCCATGATCCACGTAAAGTTAATGCACGCAGTAACTCCACCGGAATCCCAACCGTCCACCAGGGACGCAGCGGATCCGCTCGGGCGCCGAGGCGCGGTAGTGGCGGGCCCCGCCTATGGGCCTGTCCCGTCGCACGCGTAGGCTAGCAGGACGGCCTGGCCACGTGCCCTCGCGTGACAGGCCAAGAACGAGCGGCGGCCTGGAGGCTTAGCTAGCACGCCACTTAAAATCCCGCTGCGACGTTCAAAATACTGAGCAAGTCGGAATTGAGTGATTCCGAGTTGAGCAAGTCCGACTCCTTCTAGACGGCCTGGCAGAAGTCAGTCAAAGACCATGTGTTGAGCACCCGAAAAGAGAAACTGCTGAGGCTTCTCGGCCGATCGCCCGCGGCGCCTCACCAGCTTCAGGGACTACTGTCGGAGTAATGGGCCACGGGTAAGCCAACCCGAGTCCCATAACCTTTCAAGACATCGGGGCAGGCTGCGCCCCTCAAGACCCCAGGGCGAAGAGCCGCCTCCTGAGGAGTCGATGGCAGGGCGGCCGACTGCCCGCTCACGGCCGAGTCCCAGGGATGACTTCCAAAGAAGCCGGCTTTAGGGAGTCGGCCGGCGACTCCAACAAACCCATGACCTCATCAAAGGGGACGAGGCAGGGGCGTGGCTACAGTGAAGCCCACTCCCGCCCCTTACCAAGGGCAGGCATGGCCACAGCACACAGTACTCGGGAAGATCTCCATGCGGTGTGGCATTGTTGCCCTGCCGGCCCTGACATCAGCACCACAGTACCGAGTCCTGCGCCCACGACAGCTTGTCTGAACGGCCTGGAAGCAGCAGGTCCCACCAGTCCGTGAGACCCTAGGAGATGGCGAGAGGACCGCCAGTCGGATCCGTCAGGAGTCGGCCCGGGGAGTCGGCCGAGCCCTCCCCTGGGCCCCATGCGCCATTAATCAAGATGTGATGGGGAATGGCAATAGTGATCGCCCGCCAGGTGGCGGGACTATTGCCACGACCCCATGACCAAGCCCGCGTCATCAGAAGCACGGCTATAGTAATCAGCAGCCGGCAAGACCTGCCAGCGGCGGAGGCGGCCTGTCGGCTCCATACCAGACCAGTCGGCGGGGCCCACCAACCGGCGGTCCCTAGCAGTCGGCGGAGAAATCGGAGGCCAAAGGCACTGACGGCTGGGCCCGCGCCCAGACGAATTACCATTGTACCCCTGGGGGGTAGGCCTATATAAACCCCCAGGGCACCCATGCAAAGGGTTGGAACCCGGTAGCTCTAGACCATACCAGATAGAAGGAGAGAGCTAGCCTTGCCCTCTCCTACCTCTAAGAAACAGCTCAAGGAGCAACCGTGTAAACACTTGGCCATAGTGATCATGCGGAGACCCCGCAGAGCAGTAGTAGGGGTATTATCTCCCCGGAGAGCCCTGAAGCTGGGTAAGATTCGCCGGCGTGCATGTCTTCGCCTCATCCCGTTTCCAGGCACCGGCGATGTTCTACTCGCCCCCACCATGATAAGCCATCCATTGGCATATGTCGCACCAAACCCCCGACATAAGAGCATGTACAATGGTTGATGAGGTAGTCTTATCTTAAGTCTGCCACGTATGCAAGTGGTAGTAGTTTCTTGGCATTATTAGTGGTTTCTTGGCATTATTAGGGGTTTCTTGTAAGGAACAATGTACTACTAGCGACAAAAGGCGATTCTAGGTTGTGTTGTACTCCAATGAGTACTACTAGTGGTCGCGGGCGTGTATACCTCGTTTTGTGGGTTCGATCCCGGCCGAACGCACAGCGGCCTTTTTTTTAATAGTAACTTCGTTGTGAGCCAATATTTTACACGGGTAGTTTGAGTTTTGAAGTCAAACGGACGTGCGGCACCACAATCTGGGTGCACTGGATAGCCTAGCCACGTGAACGGCTTTTCCTTCCCAGCATCTCGTCGCTCGCGTGCTCGCCCTAGCCGCACCTCGCTTGCAGCTTCCTCATCAGCTAGTAGCATATTTAAACTAGCGCCTCCCAATTAAGCCCGAGGAGCCAGAAAAGCCTGGCGGGGCATTGGGAACTGTGCAATATGGCTCTGTACGTAAAGTGCTCTTCTACTACTACTTTGTAGCTTGTGGCATTGCACGCATGGACTTCACTCCATTATCGGCTCTACTATAAAAGAAATTCCTCTTGACATGTTTTTTTTAAACGGAGGCGAAAGCTTTGCTTCATCTCATTCATAAAGAAGGAACTACTAACAAAGTTCGACAAGATCCATTACACCTCCACAAATGGAAGCGAAAATCCTAGTCTCGTTGTATCAAATAACTCAAATGTTGTGACACTCTAAATTTTTTTTTATTTGGTTTTTATCAAAAACTTTGTGGTTTTTGAGGAGAGGCTATTTAAAATTTTTCTTTTTCAGAAAAACCTTCCACTTAAAAACTTCCTTTGCTTTGGCAAGGATTTTATTTTTTTCAAACCTTGGTGTTTGATCTTTTGAAACAACTTCTCTGTTGGTTCTCTCTCAAATTTAATTTTTGAGTTTAAATTGTTTTCTTTTAAAATGAAGCTCTATGAAAATTTGGGGATTTTCATATCTTGGAACCACCCTTGACTTTGCATTGTTCCCATGTGGTAAAACCCCTCCAAAACCTCCCCTACACCTTGTGATCAACCTAAGTCCTCTGTCCCAACTAATCCAAACAAGTTTTGGATTTTATTCTAATTATTTTTCCTCTCAAAACAAATCTGATAATTATTTGGAGCCTGAGGGATTTTCAAAGCAAGTACCATATTGCATTTGAGTTTTGACCTCAAACCAACTCTCCTGGATAGTCCTTTGTACCCACAACCCAGAACCATCTTGATCCACTCCTTCTCTTTTCAAAATTTTCAAAATTCAGTCTCTGCAAGTTTGGACCAGATTTGCCAAATTTGATGAAATTCATATCTACACTGCTCCAAAAATTCCACCAAAAATCATGCAGCCTACTTGAGCAATGAGAAGCCACTCCACCAAGTTTCAGCTCAAGGAAAAATCCCTAGATGCCAATTTCATTCTGTCGAACACCTTGCGGGCACTGTTACTGTTCAAAATTCAGAAAGTTCAGAGATTCAGTTTTCAGTGTCGTTTTCGTCCGTCAGTTTCAGTCACGCGGCCACAGTGCGCTTGGCGCGTTGCACGCAGCTTTTTCTCCCTGGCCAGCACCCCCGCACGCGCGCTTGGCGTCTTCCCGGCGTCGGTGGCGCCCTGGCCGCCCACGCCGGCGTGTCTTGCGGCGGCCGAAACCCCGTTGCAGCCGACAGGGAACAAGAACGGCGACTCAACGCCGTTCCGCGCCGCCCATCGCTCCCTGGCTCTCCGCGTGGCCTCATGCACGCCAGCGCACCCCCGCTGCACCGTCACCGTGGCCCGACAGCACTGGACGCGCTCTCTGCCGCCAACGGACCCGCGTCGTCCCGTGCCGACCAAAGCCTGCCCTAAGCTTCTAATCCAAGTCCGGTTAGCGTCTAAACGGACCCAGTAAACTCCCACGACGGCGCTCGACTCCCTAATCACCCCCGACCGAGCACTGCGCCACCGTAACCATCGCCGGAAATCCCCGTTCACGGCCACCGCCTCGGACCGCCTATAAAAAGGGCCCCCGAGCTCACCCTCATGCACGCCTCATCCCCACACCTCACCAACGCCACGCCAGGCCACTAGGGGGACCCCGAGGAGGTCTTCCCCCTCAACTCCGGCCGCCCCGATCCGCCTCGGCCTCCACCACGATTCGCTCCGTTGAGGCCATCTCCGGCGCCCAAACCCCGTCAGTTACTCCCTCTAGCTACCAGAAGCCTAACCCCCTCCTCAATTTGATCACTGCAGCTCTCTCCGACGAAGTCCGCAACCACCCGAACCGCCGTCCGCCGGAGCAAAGCTCGCCGTCGACGTGGTGCTCGCCGACCGCCACCACCACCACCAACCGACGCGGAAGGGTGCCCTGAACACGGAGGTACCCTCCGATCTCTCTGCATCACCGTGGATCGCCGCCGGCGACCATCGCGGCTCTCGGGCACCGGAGAACTCTGCCGCCCCGTTTGAATATTTAAACCTGACGGGCGGGACCCGCCTGTCAGCCTCTCTATCCTGTCGGAGCGAAGCGTTTTCTGAAAACGTCTTCTGCCGAATGCGCTTTCCCTCTGGGCTGGCGTAGTCGCTACCGAAGCGCTTTCTGTTTTTATAAACTAGCCCCTAGAAAACTTCTGTTTCATTATAGATGAGTCCCTGGACAAAAACCCTTATAACTTTTAAGCAGAAAAGTATTTTTGATTGATTCTTTTTCTGTTCTCTTTAAAATTTTGTCTAGTTTTTTATCAGCTTTATTTGAAAAATAGTTGGTATACTTTTTGTGCACCTCTTGGTATTTACGATAGCGCATATACTTTCTTTATACCGTAGATACCGAAGGAGGTGACGGAGCCGCAAACTTCACCGAGCTAGGCTCCGACTACTCTGAACCAGGCAAGCATGTTTGAACTTTTGATATGATGAGTGTCTTGGCATGTTTTGCATTTAGTTAGTTTCATGGCATGTTGATAAGCATATCGATGAATGTCATTTTATGCGATAATGAGGTAAGTGAGTTCGATGATCCATAAGTGGATGGATGTGAGTATGAACGGCCATGTGTTGGCATGAGGATGGGTAAGATGGCAGTGTCGTAGCATGTCAGTCTTATGCCAGACTATGTGACTTCAGTGTCAAACCGTATCGGTCCAGTTCCTTTCATTTCCTTCCCTGTACTACCACATGTTTTCCGCAAGGAATATGGTTTAGTAAGTTGCAAACCGCTTTTCTGGTACACACCAAAAGGAGAGGCCGTGATGATGGTTCCATGGCCCTGGATTAAAGCCAGTCATCCGGTCAGGGGGCATGGGTGTTTCCGGTTGGGACCGAGAGGGGGGCACCCCTTAGAGCGCGCGTATATAAATTTGATCCCATGCTATTCGAGATTGTGATCTCCCCGTCTCAAAAGTTTTTCTTGGACGATGTCTAGGGTGATTCCTAGCATCGAGAGGTAGGATGGGTGTGTACTGGTTAGCTGTGTTTTCTTCCGAAATACCGTAAACGGAACTAGTCCTTCGTGACTACGGAAATCCGTTGGCTGTGGGAATAATTTTGTACAAACTCTGCAGAGTCATATATCCCCTCCAAATCATCTATTCCATGTCCAAATTCGTATTATCTTGTCCTAACAATGACAGTTTTGATGACAGAGACTCCGGTGATTCGCATGAGTGCTAATTCCGGTTAAATGATATTCCTGTGGATGGACTAACCCATTTATTCTTATGAATTAAAAGTTTATTATGATTATTATTTACCTGTCCATAAAAGCCCTTTCTGTGATGTCGCCCCGACGTCCGACTGTGGCATTTCTTTTCAAGCCCTTTCTGTGATGTCGCCCCGACGTCCGACTGTGGCATTTCTTTTAAAGCCCTTTCTGTGATGTCGCCCCGACGTCTGACTGTGGCATTTCTTTTAAAGCCCTTTCTGTGATGTCACCCCGACATCCGTCTGTGGTATTTCTTTTTAAGCCCTTTATGTGGTGTCGCTAAGACGCCCGACTATGGCATCATTTCCTTATAATTATTTGTTCACCTTTCGAGGCGTCGCTTCAGACACCCGATCGGTAGTTATTTATGTTCTGTTGGGATTTCAGGCGGACTACCGCCGTTTCCCTTTTACTTACCTTGTCATGCTAAATTTTGAATGTACATTGATGAATTTATTCGTGACGCATCCATGCATGCATTTGTTATATCTTGCGTCCGAACTGTCTTGCGAGTACTTTCAAAGTACTCACTGGCTTGTTGATTTGGCCAGATGCTGACGAAGGCGATCTCATGGATGAAGAGTTTGATAGCGAGTCCGACACTTAGAGGAGTCCCAGTCAGTCTCGTGCGACCCTGGATTTGGTCACTGTTTTATATCCGCTTCCGCTACCAGATAAATTCATCGAGCCTCACCTCGACGCTCGATGAGATGATAGACTTAGAGTCTTGTATTTCTCTCCCCGCTGTGTTTTTCCACCACCTCCCTATCCTCGAGTCAGTAGTATGTCTCCACACCACTGTGTCATGTCCGCCATTATGTATAATTATTGGCGTGCTTGTAATAATTTGGTTGAGCAACCGCAGTTCGACCCTGTAATATATTTTATGCTACTGGCTTATTGTATCAAGAAATTGTCTACCAGTGAGGAGGATTTCTCTCATACTGGACTCAAAAGATTGGTTTCTCAATAAATATTTTTATTGGAAAACCGGTCGTGACAAGCTTGGTACCAGAGCCAGGCTGACTGTAGGAAGCCACTAGGTGCGATCGCTAATTGGTTATTACCATGATAGAGCTAATTTATATTTTTGCAATTGTAGTCATTTTCTGTCAGTCAACATAAATTTATGATCTGACCATGCAGAATTTTTGCCTACTTTTGTAGATGGCCGACAACAGCTGCGAGTCTCAGACCTGCGCCAATGTGCCTGATGGGTTCGTCAAGCTTCTTTCTTTCATCGTTCAGGTCGCGATGGGGCCATCCGTGCGCCCAGTCTTCACACTCTGCCAGCACCGAGTCAACGACAGTCTGACCATGCACCAGGCCGCGGTACAGTTCAAGGGAGGGCGTGGTGAGTTACACCGCTTCTGGTTCGTGGGAAGAGCCATGCCTACGGAGAGGCATGCTATGCAGATGGCAGCCCGCGAGGCGATAGCCCGTCTCAGGGATGTCCTTCCCGTGATGAAGACTCGTCGTTACCGTTATCTTCCGTGACATGTGCCTTACACCTGTCACTACGCATACTCCTGCCCCAGAGGGGAACGAGACGAGGCTTTTGAGATGCTCATTGAGTATCTCCGGGCCCTGGAGGCAGCCTTCGACAACCTGGTGGACGACTTCGTAGCTACCCGCATGGACTCAGTCCATGGCTGTGCTGCCAACAGGAGGGAGCTCCTACCCATCGCTCCGCCACTGACTTTGGTCTCGTCCTCAGCATCTTATACGCCTACTCGTCGCCTGCCTTCTACCGAAGAATTCAACCAAGTCATTGCACCCACTTCAGCGTGCACTGCACCACCCTTCGCGCCCACTCCTGTACGTGTTGCTCCGCCCCTGGCAACCGCTCCGTCCACTCTACGCAACACTACACGTATGGAGCCTATTAGCGAGGAGGAAGTCGAGTCCCCACCCTCGCTACGCCTCGCCCTCGGCAGGGCAAAGGAGGTCGTCAACATCTCTGCCTGAGTACGCTTAGCTACCGTGTATTGCACCGCTTTGTAAGATATGTACGTAGGTTGTGAGAAGTAGCCTGTTTGCGCATCATGTAGGATCTGGAGAAGTGCACTAGCCTAAATAACATGTCAGGATTATGTACGCATATCCTGAGTGATGTATTGTATAATTACCGCCCGCTTGTAAGATATGTAATGAGCAGTCCTTCTCCGTGCGCAAGTCGATTTGTTTTTCTTAAGTAAGTTGAGTTATTTATTTCTATTTGCCAGCTTTATGCATTTATGGTTTTGTTTTGCGACTCTTTCCGCTTTTCTTATGAGTTTTACAAAATATATCCCCAGAGTGAAAAATGTCTCGTCCTTGGACACGTTCCATGCCAACTCCACCAGAGGAAAATTATGATGCACAACCCAACAACGAGTTCACTCAGGGACAGTCAAGACAACAGGGCAGTGAATCGGCACTTTCACCAATGTGCCGCCTTTATGAGCAGAGTCAGCAACAACATCGTGAGATGATGAACCAAGTCATCAACATGGGGAATCATCATGGACAGTATTAGCAGCATTCCAAGTTATCTGAGCTACAGAAGACACGTCCTCAAACATTTTCTCACACTGACAAGCCTCTTGAAGCCGAGGACTGGCTTCGAGATATGGAGAGGAAATTAATTATTGCAAAATGTTCAGATCTTGAGAAACTACTATATGCTCCACACTATCTCACAGGAGCAGCCGCATCGTGGTGGGAGAATTTTCTGCACATGCATCCCAACGAAAATGACATAACCTGGGATGATTTCAAGGAAGGTTTCCGTGGTGCACATATTCCTAAGAGTATTATGAAAATCAAGAAGAGAGAATTCGATGACCTCAAACAAAGGAACATGACAGTGTCAGATTACAACAGTCAATTTACCCTATTATCCAGCTACGCCAATGAGGAGCGTATGACTGAAATCAAGAAGATGGAGAAATTCCTTGACGGTCTGGCGCCCGCGCTTAAATGCCAACTGGTCGTGCACACTTTTCCTGATTTTAAAACACTGGTAGACAAGGCCATTACTCTGGAAAATGAGAGACGCAGTCTGGAAGATATCCGCAAGCGAAAAAGGGACCAGACTAATCACGCTCGCAATCACCGAAGCAAGACAGATTTTCAAAAGGGTGGGACACACAAATTCTCATCCAATGTCTCACGCCCAATCAAGAATTTTCATGCAAGGGACAAGGAATTCACCTATCGCCCCGGCGTTACTTGTTACGCTTGTGGAGAAGAAGGGCACTATGCCAAACAGTGCCCCAAGCCAAGGAGTTCAACCCCAAAGCCGAACAACGGCGGCAATAATTCAGCGCCCAAGCGAAACAATTTCAATCCCAACAATAACCACAGGAAGGGTCATCTGAACCATGTAACCAAAGAGGAGGCACAAAATGCTCCAGATATCGTACTCGGTACGTTTCCTGTCAACACAATACCTGCAATGGTTTTGTTTGATTCTGGAGCCTCTCACTCTTTCATTTCGAAAAGTTTTGCTTTGCAAAATAATTTTTCGATGCTTCCTTTGGAGAAATCCATGACCATCAAGTCCCCTGGGATTCAGCAGGTTACTCAGAATTACTGTCAGAACGTGGTCATTGAGTTCGAAGGATTGGAGTTTCACGCAAATCTTATTGTGTTGGAAAATAAAGGACTGGATGTCATCCTAGGGATGGATTGGCTAACCACCAATAAGGGTTTTATCGACTGTTTCAACAGGACCGTAATTCTCACACACCACCAAGGGAAGACAATAAGAGTATCAGCCAAGGAAGGAAAAATACCCCGGCAACCGAGATTAAATAAGGTGGACGTTTCTGAGCTAAACAAGGTTCCAGTAGTGTGTGAATTTCCAGATGTATTCCCTGAAGAGCTACCAGGCATGCCACCAGACCGAGAGATAGAATTCCGCATTGAGCTAGCACCAGGAACCACCCCCATACACAAGAAACCATACAGAATGGCACCATCCGAGTTGATCGAGTTGAAGAAGCAAATAAAGGAATTACTGGAAAAAGGATACATTCGAGCCAGCTCCTCACCTTGGGGATCACCAATTTTATTTGCCAAAAAGAAGGATGGAACGCTGAGATTGTGTATTGACTATCGAGCACTTAACATGGTCACAGTCAAAAACAAATACCCGATGCCAAGGATAAACGATTTGTTTGATCAACTTGCTCGGGCCAAGGTATTCTCAAAAATTGACTTAAGGTCAGGATACCATCAATTGAAGGTACGAACGGAAGATATCCCCAAAACAGCCTTCACCTCCAGATATGGACTGTACGAGTTCACAGTGATGCCATTTGGATTAACTAACACCCCAGCATATTTTGTTCACCTCATGAACAAAGTATTTATGAAGTTTATGGACAAGTTCGTCGTGGTATTCATCGACGATATTCTGGTATACTCCAAGACACCAGAAGAGCACGTAGAACATCTCAGGATTGTGCTAGGAGAGCTAAGAAAACACCAATTGTATGCCAAGTTCAGCAAGTGCGAATTTTGGCTAAGACAAGTAGGTTTTCTAGGCCACGTGCTGACTCAAGACGGTATTGCAGTGGACCCAGAGAAAGTCAAGGCCGTACTTGACTGGAAATCACCAGCCAGCGTAACGGACATACGGAGTTTCTTGGGAATGGCAGGATATTACCGCAGATTTATTGAAGGATTTTCCACCATAGCCAAGCCTATGACACAGTTGCTCAAGAAAGATAAGAAGTTTGAGTGGACAGAAGCCTGCGAGAAAAGTTTCCAAGAGCTAAAGCGGAAATTAACAACAGCACCGGTATTAATTGTACCCGACATACACAAGAATTTTGAAGTATATTGTGACGCGTCCAGAAAGGGTCTCGGATGCGTGTTGATGCAAGAAGGCAAGGTTGTCGCCTATGCTTCAAGGCAACTTCGCAAGCATGAGGAAAATTATCCCACTCATGACTTAGAAATGGCAGCAGTTATTCATGCACTCAAGGAATGGAGGCATTTCTTACTTGGGAATCGATGTGAAATATATACGGACCACAAAAGTCTCAAATATATTTTCACGCAGCCAGAACTAAATTTACGGCAACGACGCTGGTTGGAATTGGTAAAGGATTATGATGTTGGTATCCATTACCATCCAGGGAAAGCAAATGTAGTGGCCGATGCCCTGAGTCGGAACCCCAGCTCCGACGGAAACTATCTGCACAGCTTGAGGCCCGAATTCCATCAAGAATTTGCCAAGCTCAACTTGATAATGGTAGCAGAAGGCACCATATCAAACTTGGAAATACAACTCAACCTTGTGGAGAAAATTAAAGAAGCTCAGCCCGGTCACCCCAGCATTGAAGGAATTAAAAGAAAGTTGAGTATGGGCAAGGCCTCGGAATTCGTCATAGATAATGAAGGAATATTATGGTACGGAGAAAGGCTATGCGTGCCAAACATAGAAAACCTTAAACAGCAAATTTTAGCTGAAGCACACACCACTCCATATTCGATCCACCCTGGAGGAACCAAAATGTATAAGGATATTCAAGAAAGATTTTGGTGGCACGGTATGAAGAGGGACATAGCCGCCTTCATTGCATGTTGCGACTCATGTCAACGCATAAAAGCTGAACATCAGAGACCAGCCGGACTACTGCAACCTAACAAAATACCTGAGTGGAAATGGGATGAAATAGGGATGGATTTTATTGTCGGACTACCTCGGTCACGACACGGGAATGATGCCATATGGGTCATCACTGACAGGTTAACCAAAGTGGCACACTTTATTCTAGTGAAGACAACCTACACCACTCAGAGGCTTGCCAGGATTTATCTTTCCCGCATAGTTTGTCTGCACGGTGTCCCGAAGACTATAATATCCGACAGAGGCACTCAGTTCGTCTCAAGATTTTGGGAGCATTTACAACAGGCTCTGGGAACCCAACTAGCCTTCAGTACCGCATACCACCCACAGACAGATGGACAGACTGAACGCGTAAACCAAATTTTAGAAGACATGCTGAGAGCATGTGTCCTCACATATGGAACCAGTTGGGAAGAAAGCCTGCCATACGCCGAGTTCGCGTATAACAATAGCTACCAGGCCAGCCTACAAATGGCACCATTTGAGGCCTTATACGGACGAAGGTGTCGTACCCCGTTAAATTGGTCAGAGACCGGAGACAGCCGCATCTTCGGACCAGACATGCTCAGAGAAGCCGAGGAAAAGGTCAAGCTAATCAGAGACCGACTTAAGACCGCTCAAAGTCGACAGAAGAGTTATTATGATCAGAAACATCGTAGGGTCAGCTTCAAACCCGGTGAGTTCGTATACCTGAGAGTATCCCCTATGAGAGGATTGCAACGATTCAAGATTAAAGGAAAGTTAGCACCAAGATTCATTGGACCATTCTGCATAGTGGCACGAAGAGGCACTGTAGCCTACCAGCTAGACTTACCCAAAGACTTGTCCGACATTCACGACGTGTTCCACGTCTCTCAATTAAGGAAGTGCGTAAGCAACCCAGAGAAACAAGTATCCCATGAGAACATTGACGTGCAGCCAGACCTCACTTATTGAGAACGTCCCATAAGAATATTAGAGGAGTTTGAAAGGAGGACCCGACAGAAGACCATCAAGTTTTTCAAAGTCCAGTGGAGCAACCACACCGACAGTGAAGCAACTTGGGAAAGCGAGGGATCAGCTGAAATCTCGGGGACGAGATTTTTCCTAAGGGGGTAGGTGTTGTGACACTCTAAATTTTTTTTATTTGGTTTTTATCAAAAACTTTGTGGTTTTTGAGGAGAGGCTATTTAAAAATTTTCTTTTTCAGAAAAACCTTCCACTTAAAAACTTCCTTTGCTTTGGCAAGGATTTTATTTTTTTCAAACCTTGGTGTTTGATCTTTTGAAACTTCTTCTCTGTTGGTTCTCTCTCAAATTTAATTTTTGAGTTTAAATTGTTTTCTTTTAAAATGAAGCTCTATGAAAATTTGGGGATTTTCATATCTTGGAACCACCCTTGACTTTGCATTGTTCCCATGTGGTAAAACCCCTCCAAAACCTCCCCTACACCTTGTGATCAACCTAAGTCCTCTGTCCCAACTAATCCAAACAAGTTTTGGATTTTATTCTAATTATTTTTCCTCTCAAAACAAATCTGATAATTATTTGGAGCCTGAGGGATTTTCAAAGCAAGTACCATATTGCATTTGAGTTTTGACCTCAAACCAACTCTCCTGGATAGTCCTTTGTACCCACAACCCAGAACCATCTTGATCCACTCCTTCTCTTTTCAAAATTTTCAAAATTCAGTCTCTGCAAGTTTGGACCAGATTTGCCAAATTTGATGAAATTCATATCTACACTGCTCCAAAAATTCCACCAAAAATCATGCAGCCTACTTGAGCAATGAGAAGCCACTCCACCAAGTTTCAGCTCAAGGAAAAATCCCTAGATGCCAATTTCATTCTGTCGAACACCTTGCGGGCACTGTTACTGTTCAAAATTCAGAAAGTTCAGAGATTCAGTTTTTAGTGTCGTTTTCGTCCGTCAGTTTCAGTCACGCGGCCACAGTGCGCTTGGCGCGTTGCACGCGGCTTTTTCTCCCTGGCCAGCACCCCCGCACGCGCGCTTGGCGTCTTCCCGGCGTCGGTGGCGCCCTGGCCGCCCACGCCGGCGTGTCTTGCGGCGGCCGAAACCCCGTTGCAGCCGACAGGGAACAAGAACGGCGGCTCAACACCGTTCCGCGCCGCCCATCGCTCCCTGGCTCTCCGCGTGGCCTCATGCACGCCAGCGCACCCCCACTGCACCGTCGCCGTGGCCCGACAGCACTGGACGCGCTCTCTGCCGCCAACGGACCCGCGTCGTCCCGTGCCGACCAAAGCCTGCCCTAAGCTTCTAATCCAAGTCCGGTTAGCATCTAAACGGACCCAGTAAACTCCCACGACGGCGCTCGACTCCCTAATCACCCCCGACCGAGCACTGCGCCACCGTAACCATCGCCGGAAATCCCCGTTCACGGCCACCGCCTCGGACCGCCTATAAAAAGGGCCCTCGAGCTCACCCTCGTGCACGCCTCATCCCCACACCTCACCAACGCCACGCCAGGCCACTAGGGGGACCCCGAGGAGGTCTTCCCCCTCAACTCCGGCCGCCCCGATCCGCCTCGGCCTCCACCACGATTCGCTCCGGTGAGGCCATCTCCGGCGCCCAAACCCCGTCAGTTACTCCCTCTAGCTACCAGAAGCCTAACCCCCTCCTCAATTTGATCACTGCAGCTCTCTCCAACGAAGTCCGCAACCACCCGAACCGCCGTCCGCCGGAGCAAAGCTCGCCGTCGACGTGGTGCTCGCCGACCGCCACCACCACCACCAACCGACGCGGAAGGGTGCCCTGAACACGGAGGTACCCTCCGATCTCTCTGCCTCGCCGTGGATCGCCGCCGGCGACCACCTCGGCTCTCGGGCACCGGCGAACTCTGCCGCCCCGTTTGAATATTTAAACCTGACGGGCGGGACCCGCCTGTCAGCCTCTCTATCCTGTCGGAGCGAAGCGTTTTCTGAAAACGTCTTCTGCCGAATGCGCTTTCCCTCTGGGCTGGCGTAGTCGCTACCGAAGCGCTTTCTGTTTTTATAAACTAGCCCCTAGAAAACTTCTGTTTCATTATAGATGAGTCCCTGGACAAAAACCCTTATAACTTTTAAGCAGAAAAGTATTTTTGATTGATTCTTTTTCTGTTCTCTTTAAAATTTTGTCTAGTTTTTTATCAGATTTATTTGAAAAATATTTGGTATACTTTTTGTGCACCTCTTGCTATTTACGATAGCGCATATACTTTCTTTATACCGTAGATACCGAAGGAGGTGACGGAGCCGCAAACTTCACCGAGCTAGGCTCCGACTACTCTGAACCAGGCAAGCATGTTTGAACTTTTGATATGATGAGTGTCTTGGCATGTTTTGCATTTAGTTAGTTTCATGGCATGTTGATAAGCATATCGATGAATGTCATTTTATGCGATAATGAGGTAAGTGAGTTCGATGATCCATAAGTGGATGGATGTGAGTATGAACAGCCATGTGTTGGCATGAGGATGGGTAAGATGGCAGTGTCGTAGCATGCCAGTCTTATGCCAGACTATGTGACTTCAGTGTCAAACCGTATCGGTCCAGTTCCTTTCATTTCCTTCCCTGTACTACCACATGTTTTCCGCAAGGAATATGGTTTAGTAAGTTGCAAACCGCTTTTCTGGTACACACCAAAAGGAGAGGCCGTGATGATGGTTCCATGGCCCTGGATTAAAGCCAGTCATCCGGTCAGGGGGCATGGGTGTTTCCGGTTGGGACCGAGAGGGGGGCACCCCTTAGAGCGCGCGTATATAAATTTGATCCCATGCTATTCGAGATTGTGATCTCCCCGTCTCAAAAGTTTTTCTTGGACGATGTCTAGGGTGATTCCTAGCATCGAGAGGTAGGATGGGTGTGTACTGATTAGCTGTGTTTTCTTCCGAAATACCATAAACGGAACTAGTCCTTCGTGACTACGGAAATCCGTTGGCTGTGGGAATAATTTTGTACAAACTCTGCAGAGTCATATATCCCCTCCAAATCATCTATTCCATGTCCAAATTCGTATTATCTTGTCCTAACAATGACAGTTTTGATGACAGAGACTCCGGTGATTCGCATGAGTGCTAATTCCGGTTAAATGATATTCCTGTGGATGGACTAACCCATTTATTCTTATGAATTAAAAGTTTATTATGATTATTATTTACCTGTCCATAAAAGCCCTTTCTGTGATGTCGCCCCGACGTCCGACTGTGGCATTTCTTTTCAAGCCCTTTCTGTGATGTCGCCCCGACGTCCGACTGTGGCATTTCTTTTAAAGCCCTTTCTGTGATGTCGCCCCGACGTCTGACTGTGGCATTTCTTTTAAAGCCCTTTCTGTGATGTCGCCCCGACATCCGTCTGTGGTATTTCTTTTTAAGCCCTTTATGTGGTGTCGCTAAGACACCCGACTGTGGCATCATTTCCTTATAATTATTTGTTCACCTTTCGAGGCGTCGCTTCAGACACCCGATCGGTAGTTATTTATGTTCTGTTGGGATTTCAGGCGGACTACCGCCGTTTCCCTTTTACTTACCTTGTCATGCTAAATTTTGAATGTACATTGATGAATTTATTCGTGACGCATCCATGCATGCATTTGTTATATCTTACGTCCGAACTGTCTTGCGAGTACTTTCAAAGTACTCACTGGCTTGTTGATTTGGCCAGATGCTGACGAAGGCGATCTCATGGATGAAGAGTTTGATAGCGAGTCCGACACTTAGAGGAGTCCCAGTCAGTCTCGTGCGACCCTGGATTTGGTCACTGTTTTATATCCGCTTCCGCTACCAGATAAATTCATCGAGCCTCACCTCGATGCTCGATGAGATGATAGACTTAGAGTCTTGTATTTCTCTCCCCGCTGTGTTTTTCCACCACCGCCCTATCCTCGAGTCAGTAGTATGTCTCCACACCACTGTGTCATGTCCGCCATTATGTATAATTATTGGCATGCTTGTAATAATTTGGTTGAGCAACCGCAGTTCGACCCTGTAATATATTTTATGCTACTGGCTTATTGTATCAAGAAATTGTCTACCAGTGAGGAGGATTTCTCTCATACTGGACTCAAAAGATTGGTTTCTCAATAAATATTTTTATTGGAAAACCGGTCGTGACAAATGTTCTGCCCCCGCAGTAACCGTCGCTGATAAATAGGCTGCTAGTGTGTGCGTGAGAGGAGCGGCTGAGTAGGCCAGCTACGTGAGAGGAGCGGCTGAATAGAGCACCGAGAGTACCCACTAGGCCACTACGTAGGTGTACTTTCCCTGCATTGATAGTACAACTATGGTTCTAGAGAACAGTACGTAGTACCCACCACTTCCAACTGTAGCTCCTTGGCCCTGAGATTCAAGAGTTCAAAACTGGTGCACTATACTAAAAGTACAGTACATCGCACTACTAGTTGAGAAAGTAGTACTAGTACTGCTACAGTACGAGTACGTACTCCACCGTCACATAATGTAAGACATTTTTTGACACTAGTTGGCGTGTACAAAAAATAGCAAAAACATACCCAAAATTTCTTAATCCACGCCAAAAACTACTAGCTACTGCCAAAAATTTCTTACTAGTGCTATTATTTACAGTATAATGCAATCCCATAACGTCCCATAATGCTAGTACTTGTAGTAAATAATAGCCTCACCCCTTTGCTAAGGAATGATCTACAGTTGGAAGGGGCGAGGCCCTGCGGTTACTACGCTCTTATCTCCTCCTCGCCAGTTCCCCTCCCCCAAAGAGAAGGCAGTTCGTCACTGCTCCCATGGATTTGCCAGGCGGTTCTCCTCCTCGTCGGGGCTGGGAGACCTTGGACGACGATCCTCTGGGAGAAATCACACGCTGCTCCGACGTCCTCACCGCCACAAGACTCGGTGCTTCCTGCACCAACTTTTTCAAGACGGTGCTTAAAAAGGCTTGGGAAAAGGCCATGCTTGTTGGTCTTCCATGCGTCCTTGAGGAGAAGGTTCTTTTATGGGACAATCCTTCGAACAGTCCACCGCTCCCTGGCCATGGTTTCATGTTGACTCCGCTAGAGTTGCCGATGTTGAGAGGTAGTCGGATTTTGTCCAATGAGCAAGTCAGTAATGGAGTTTGATCATGTAGTACTTAGTTATTCCATTTCCATCTCATAATTTCTCCGTTGCCCACCATCTTATATATAGGTCTGGGTCGGTGCCAACGAATATTGGCTTGCATACCTCCGGCCGGATACCACCATCATTTTGCACAACATCCATAGCAGTGCGGCCGTTCCGGTAGACCCCTTCTCCACCATTGGGATTGGCCTTCCGTACTGGCTGGGCTTGAATACGTATGATGATGCCTACATGAGATTGAAGAAGATAGCAATTGCGGACCCGTCGACAAAGCGACGCGGCTACGACGATTACTATCTCATCGTGGTGTTCACCATAAGGATTGCCAGCAATGCAAGAGGCAGTAACGGCAGAGGCTGGCGCATGTTGGCGGCGGCAGATTTGTACCCCTAAACGTTCGAAGACGCCGTGCACCATCTAGGCCACATCTTCGTGGTGACAAGGCAGGGGACTTGTTTCATCTGGTTTCCATCCTACGGTACGGGAGATTACAAACGGAATGCACAAACCATCATTTGCATCCCTAACGTTACTCCATTATTTTGTAGGGACCAGTCATCCCGTGATCAAAATAAGATCGCCGATCCTGGATGTGCATTTGCATCCGCGATTCGGTCAAACCTGGAACCTTGTAGCTGACTTTGGCATATTGGGATCAACTATCTTAGCAGTCGTTACCCATGGTACCACTGATGTGCAACATGGTCACACAATCTACCACGATCGGACCGTCACCATCTACCCAGGTATTCCATTTTTTAACCCTCTTGCCTTCTCTTTCATTGTTGTACTAGTACTCTACTTACGTATTAGTAGGAGTACTTTTTACCTTGGAGGACGCGTATAGCTAGCTAGGCCCTTCAAGACTTGAACCCACTAGCTGCCACCATTTCTTTCCATGGCTTGCTATCTCATCCATGTAGCCAAGAGTGGCTATATATAATAAGCCGGTTATTTTACTTCCTCTATACCGGAGTAGTACTATTTGCTGCACAGTATTACTGACCGTCATATTTGAGCACAACATTATTATGCATGGACCTTGACTATGTACGTCACCATGTGTCCAGATCTGAGATGCCGCGTGTACTAGATGAATGGTGCCGAGTTCGGCCCCCGTGAGGCTACGTGGGTGCCGAGGAACACTCTTGGAGAGTACTCGCTTTTCATTGGGGACAGCTACCCCATTGTGAAGCGGATGCCACCTTCCGTGCATGACACGGAAGGCCTGTCGTTCATGAAGCATGGTTGTGTCTTCAGTGTGCACCGCCGGATGAACGACATGCTGGGACACGCTATCCCTGATTTATGCCGCTTCAGCTTGGATGAGTCTCCATCATGTGGAACCGGACTAGAAAGCTGTGACAATGATTCCCGTTGCCCACCCTATGGATCGTGCCATCCATGAAGAACACCTGGGACTAGAATCTGGAGGATGACATGTAGCCCATCTATAACGTGTAAGTGGAGTACGGTAAATTGTGAACGGTCGCGTTGTGAATATATGTAGACTAGTCGTGCACAAATTTATCACATGAATTGGAGATGAACTTGTGTGGCATACTGGCATTTGTCCTTTAGAATTTATTACTAGTAAATGTGTTATGTGTACGTGCAACTTGTGTGGTCGTTGCACGGGATCCAACACGCTCTTTGAGAAAAAAAAGGTGGCACAGCTTTGGATATACGTGACGTGGCGGCATCATACAGTAGCATCGTTCTCTATTGAGATGAGCCTTATAAACCGGAAAGGAGGGAGTAGTACACTCCTACTAGGACGACAACTCCTATAGAACCTTGCGCTTGGCTCTTTACCTCTTCGGGAGGTTCAACAGTTCGTACTCGTGTGAACCTTGCACTTGGCTCTTCGCCTCTTCGGAAGGTCCAACAATGATGATACTACAGTACAATATGCTTCTAGAAATCTGACACTGATTGAACTGATGCACGTCCACCGCGAGGGCGAGGGCGAGGGAGAGGGAGAGGGAGAGGGCGCTGTAGTCAAAACCCTCTCCTCGTCCTGCGAACCACCGCGCGCGTGGGTGAGGGAAAGGCGTAGTAAGCAAGCTTCTCCTCGTTCGGCGAGTTGACGAGACACATCAAAGCAGTACTAGTACTAATCCATACTGCGTCCTTTCCGGTTAATATGGCTTAATTTGAAACGAGAAAATACACTGGCGGTCAACGTATGTAACAATACGCTCTTTACCGTCACTATATATAGTTTTGCGGTGATTATACGATCACTAGCTCATCGTAGAGCAACGTATTGCACCCTACTGACCGGCCACATAGTCGACGTGGCACTTTGTTGACTGGTTAAATTGTCATCTGGTTTCTGGGTCCCACCTGTCAGTTGGCAGAGCAAAGAAATCAGTTAAACAAAAATTTACGCAGGCGCGACAGGAGTCCAACCCTTGCGCGAACCACCCTGGCTGTGTATGTGAGTGCATGCATGTGTACTCCCTCGGTCTTCCAACAAAGAGTGTACATCAGCTAAAAAACAAAGAGTGTAGTACATCTACACTTCCAATGCATTTAGCCTTTAATCTAAATCGATATTGATTGACTAATGCACTAACTTGTGCTCTAGGTATAGGCTACATGTCTATCCTTAATTACAGCATGCAACGACCTTCATTTAATCTTCTTCTCTCAATGGTCGCATGCACACATAAGTCTGCTACTTTTGGACGTTAATTATGCCCTAGTCAATGTGTAAATCTCTAAATGTACAGTCTTTCATGGATGTAGGGAGTAGGTTGAGCACTTGAGCGTGAGCGTGTGTGTTGTGTCGTGTGTTGTGTGCCGTATGGGTGCGTGAGCGGTGCGTGCGTCCATGTGTATGTGTGAGTGTTGCATGTTGCATGCATGCATGCATGGGGCTTACTCCCTCCCATTGGCATGTTCATATTTCAAGCTTCCTCTATTCCCTCCATATGGTGATACTCCCTCTGTTCCCAAATACAGAGTAAAATCCTCCCTCTGTTCTCAAATACGGAGTATTTGTCTTTCTAGAGATTTCAACAAGTGACTACGTATAGAGCAAAATGAGTGAAGTGAGCGTAGAGGCATAGGGATAATGTAGAAAGCAAGTCTTTGCAATCCATTATTCCCCATCTCGGTCAGAGAGAACTATTCAACTAGTCTTCGCAGTGAAGTGACAATAGACGCTGCAGCAGATGGGATACTTAATTAATAAGCTGAACCAGCGTGTTGGTGTTACTAAATCAGCCTTATCCAGTATTGTCATCATGTTTGCCACTAGAGCATGCTTCTGTCCTCCATTACCTGACATATGGGCCCTCTTGTGGTAGACCCACATGTCATCGGTGTATCTATTTACACTCCGAAGGACGGTATATCCTGGTAGTAGTAGTAGAATTGAGATTTAATGCACTTTCTTCCCTGTCTTCCACTCTTCTTCCTCCTCTCTTCTTCTTCCTCCTCTCTTCCCCATCGTCGGCCGCACACCATTTCCCCCCGCTCACTGCTCGCCCGCCCGCGCTATCTTCCTTGGTAGCTCGCGCGTACCATATCCCACCGCTCACTGCTCGGCCACACGAGGAGAAGCTTCTTCGCTCACCCGCCCGAATCCACTTCCCCGCTGGCTCACAGGCACCGAAAACTGTTGGGGAACGTAGTAATTTCAAAATTTTCCTACGCACACGCAAGATCATACTGATGCATAGCAACGAGAGGCGGAGAGTGTGATCTACATACCCTTGTAGATCAACAACGGAAGTGTTAACTTGGTTGATGTAGTCGTACGTCTCCACGGCCCGACCGATCAAGCACCGAAACTACGGCACCTCCGAGTTCTAGCACACGTTCAGCTCGATGACGATCCCCGGACTCCAATCCAGCAAAGTGTCGGGGAAGAGTTCCGTCAGCACGACGGCGTGGTGACGGTCTTGATGTACTACCATCGCAGGGCTTCACCTAAGCACCGCTACAATATTATCGAGGACTATGGTGGAAGGGGGCACCGCACACGGCTAAGAATATGATCACGTGGATCAACTTGTGTGTCTAGGGGTGCCCCTTGCCTCCGTATATAAAGGATCCAAGGGGGGTGCGGCCGGCCCTAGTAGGAGGCGCGCAGGAGGAGTCCTACTCCTACCGGGAGTAGGACTCCCCTCCCTTTCCTTGTCCAAGTAGGAGAGGGGGAAGGAGAGAAGGAAAAGGGGGGCGCCGCCCCTCCCTCCTTGTCCAATTCGGACTGGGGGAGAGGGGGCGCGCGGCCTGCCCTGGCAGCCCCTCCTCTTCTCCACTTTAGGCCCATGAGGCCCATTAACCCCCCGGGGGGTTCCGGTAACCCCCCGGTGCTCCGGTTTTATCCGAAACTTCCCCGGAACACTTCCGGTGTCCGAATATAGCCGTCCAATATATCAATCTTTTTGTCTCGACCATTTCGAGACTCCTCGTTATGTCCGTGATCACATCCGGGACTCCAAACTAACTTCGGTACATCAAAACTCATAAACTCATAATATAACTGTCATCGAAACCTTAAGCGTGCGGACCCTATGGGTTCGAGAACAATGTAGACATGACCGAGACACGTCTCCGGTCAATAACCAATAGCGGAACCTAGATGCTCATATTGGCTCCTACATATTCTACGAAGATCTTTTATCGGTCAGACCGCATAACAACATATGTTGTTCCCTTTGTCATCGGTATGTTACTTGCCCGAGATTCGATCGTCGGTATCCCATACCTAGTTCAATCTCGTTACCGGCAAGTCTCTTTACTCATTCCGTAATACATCATCTCACAACTAACTCATTAGTTGCAATGCTTGCAAGGCTTATGTGATGTGTATTACCGAGAGGGCCCAGAGATACCTCTCCGACAATCGGAGTGACAAATCCTAATCTCGAAATACGCCAACCCAACATGTACCTTTGGAGACACCTGTAGAGCACCTTTATAATCACCCATTTATGTTGTGACGTTTGGTAGCACACAAAGTGTTCCTTCGGCAAACGGGAGTTGCATAATCTCATAGTCATAGGAACATGTATAAGTCATGAAGAAAGCAATAGCAACATACTAAACGATCGGGTGCTAAGCTAATGGAATGGGTCATGTCAATCAGATCATTCACCTAATGATGTGATCCCGTTAATCAAATAACAACTCTTTGTTCATGGTTAGGAAACATAACCATGTTTGATTAACGAGCTAGTCAAGTAGAGGCATACTAGTGACACTCTGTTTGTCTATGTATTCACACATGTATTATGTTTCCGGTTAATACAATTCTAGCATGAATAATAAACATTTATCATGATATAAGGAAATAAATAATAACTTTATTATTGCCTCTAGGGCATATTTCCTTCAGTCTCCCACTTGCACTAGAGTCAATAATCTAGATTACACATTAATGATTCTAACACCCATGGAGCTTTGGTGTTGATCATGTTTTGCTCGTGGAAGAGGCTTAGTCAACGGGTCTGCAACATTCAGATCCGTATGTATCTTGCAAATCTCTATGTCTCCCACCTGGACTAGATCCCAGATGGAATTGAAGCGTCTCTTGATGTGCTTGGTTCTCTTGTGAAATTTGGATTCCTTTGCCAAGGCAATTGCACCAGTATTGTCACAAAAGATTTTCATTGGACCCGATGCACTAGGTATGACACCTAGATCGGATATGAACTCCTTCATCCAGACTCCTTCATTTGCTGCTTCCGAAGCAGCTATGTACTCCGCTTCACATGTAGATCCTGCTACAATGCTTTGTTTAGAACTGCACCAACTGACAGCTCCACCGTTTAATGTAAACACGTATCCGGTTTGCGATTTAGAATCGTCCGGATCAGTGTCAAAGCTTGCATCAACGTAACCTTTTACGATGAGCTCTTTGTCACCTCCATATATGAGAAACATATCCTTAGTCCTTTTCAGGTATTTCTGGATGTTCTTGACCACTGTCCAGTGATCCACTCCTGGATCACTTTGGTACCTCCCTGCTAGACTTATAGCAAGGCACACATCAGGTCTGGTACACAGCATTGCATACATGATAGAGCCTATGGTTGAAGCATAGGGAACATCTTTCATTTTCTCTCTATCTTCTGCAGTGGTCGGGCATTGAGTCTTACTCAACTTCACACCTTGTAACACAGGCAAGAACCCTTTCTTTGCTTGATCCATTTTGAACTTCTTCAAAACTTTGTCAAGGTATGTGCTTTGTGAAAGTCCAATTAAGCGTTTTGATCTATCTCTATAGATATTAATGCCTAATATGTAAGCAGCTTCACCGAGGTCTTTCATTGAAAAACTCTTATTCAAGTATCCCTTTATGCTATCCAGAAATTCTATATCATTTCCAATTAGTAATATGTCATCCACATATAATATCAGAAATGCTACAGAGCTCCCACTCACTTTCTTGTAAATACAGGCTTCTCCAAAAGTCTGTATAAAACCAAATGCTTTGATCACACTATCAAAGTGTTTATTCCAACTCCGAGAGGCTTGCACCAGTCCATAAATGGATCGCTGGATCTTGCACACTTTGTTAGTTCCCTTTGGATCGACAAAACCTTCTGGTTGCATCATATACAACTCTTCTTCCAGAAATCCATTCAGGAATGCAGTTTTGACATCCATCTGCCAAATTTCATAATCATAAAATGCGGCAATTGCTAACATGATTCGGACAGACTTAAGCATCGCTACGGGTGAGAAGGTCTCATCGTAGTCAGTCCCTTGAACTTGCCGAAAACCTTTTGCGACAAGTCGAGCTTTGTAGACAGTAATATTATTGTCAGCGTCAGTCTTCTTCTTGAAGATCCATTTATTCTCAATTGCTTGCCGATCATCGGGCAAGTCAACCAAAGTCCATACTTTGTTCTCATACATGGATCCCATCTCAGATTTCATGGCTTCAAGCCATTTTGCGGAATCTGGGCTCACCATCGCTTCTTCATAGTTCGTAGGTTCATCATGATCTAGTAGCATGACTTCCAGAATAGGATTACCGTACCACTCTGGCGCGGATCTCACTCTGGTTGATCTACGAGGTTCAGTAGTATCTTGTTCTGAAGTTTCATGATCATCATCATTAGCTTCCTCACTAACTGGTGTAGGTGTCACTGAAACAGTTTTCTGTGATGCACTACTTTCCAATAAGGGAGTAGGTACAGTTACCTCGTCAAGTTCTACTTTCCTCCCACTCACTTCTTTCGAGAGAAACTCCTTCTCTAGGAAGTTTCTGAATTTAGCAACAAAAGTCTTGCCTTCGGATCTGTGATAGAAGGTGTATCCAATAGTTTCCTTTGGATATCCTATGAAGATACATTTCTCCGATTTGGGTTCGAGCTTATCAGGTTGAAACTTTTTCACATAAGCATCGCAGCCCCAAACTTTTAGAAACGACAACTTTGGTTTCTTTCCAAACCACAGTTCATAAGGCGTCGTCTCAACGGATTTTGATGGTGCCCTATTTAACGTGAATGCGGCCGTCTCTAGAGCGTATCCCCAAAACGATAGCGATAAATCAGTAAGAGACATCATAGATCGCACCATATCTAGTAAAGTACGATTAGGACGTTCGGACACACCATTACGCTGTGGTGTTCCGGGTGGCATGAGTTGCGAAACTATTCCACAATTTTTCAAATGTACACCAAACTCGTAACTCAAATATTCTCCTCCACGATCAGTTCGTAGGAATTTTATTTTCTTGTTACGATGATTTTCAACTTCACTCTGAAATTCTTTAAACTTTTCAAATGTTTCAGACTTATGTTTCATTAAGTAGATATACCCATATCTGCTTAAGTCATCTGTGAAGGTGAGAAAATAACGATATCCGCCACGAGCCTCAACGTTCATCGGACCACATACATCTGTATGTATGATTTCCAACAAATCTGTTGCTCTCTCCATAGTACCGAAGAACGGTGTTTTAGTCATCTTGCCCATGAGGCACGGTTCGCAAGTACCAAGTGATTCATAATCAAGTGGTTCCAAAAGTCCATCAGTATGGAGTTTATTCATGCGCTTTACACCGACATGACCTAAACGGCAGTTCCACAAATAAGTTGCACTATCATTATCAACTCTGCATCTTTTGGTTTCAACACTATGAATATGTGTGTCACTACTATCGAGATTCAATAAAAATAGACCACTCTTTAAAGGTGCATGACCATAAAAGATATTACTCATATAAATAGAACAACCATTATTCTCAGATTTAAATGAATAACCGTCTCGCATCAAACAAGATCCAGATATAATGTTCATGCTTAACGCTGGCACCAAATAACAATTATTTAGGTCTAATATTAATCCCGAAGGTAGATGTAGAGGTAGCGTGCCGACTGCGATCACATCGACTTTGGAACCGTTTCCCACGCGCATCATCACCTCGTCCTTAGCCAATCTTCGCTTAATCCGTAGTCCCTGTTTCGAGTTGCAAATATTAGCAATAGAACCAGTATCAAATACCCAGGTGCTACTGCGAGCATTAGTAAGGTACACATCAATAACATGTATATCACATATACCTTTGTTCACCTTGCCATCCTTCTTATCCGCCAAATACTTAGGGCAGTTCCGCTTCCAGTGACCAGTCTGCTTGCAGTAGAAGCACTCAGTTTCAGGCTTAGGTCCAGGTTTGGGTTTCTTCTCTTGAGTAGCAACTTGCTTGCCGTTCTTTTTGAAGTTCCCCTTCTTCTTCCCTTTGCCCTTTTTCTTGAAACTAGTGGTCTTGTTGACCATCAACACTTGATGCTCCTTCTTGATTTCTACCTCCGCAGCTTTCAGCATTGCGAAGAGCTCGGGAATAGTCTTATTCATCCCTTGCATATTATAGTTCATCATGAAGCTCTTGTAGCTTGGTGGCAGTGATTGGAGAATTCTGTCAATGACGCAATCATCTGGAAGATTAACTCCCAATTGAATCAAGTGATTATTATACCCAGACATTTTGAGTATATGCTCACTGACAGAACTGTTCTCCTCCATCTTGCAGCTATAGAACTTATTGGAGACTTCATATCTCTCAATCCGGGCATTTGCTTGAAATATTAACTTCAACTCCTGGAACATCTCATATGCTCCATGACGTTCAAAACGTCGTTGAGGTCCCGATTCTAAGCCGTAAAGCATGGCACACTGAACTATCGAGTAGTCATCAGCTTTGCTCTGCCAGACGTTCATAACATCTGGTGTTGCTCCAGCGGCAGGCATGGCACCCAGCGGTGCTTCCAGGACGTAATTCTTCTGTCCAGCAATGCGGATAATCCTCAAGTTACGGACCCAGTCCGTGTAATTGCTACCATCATCTTTCAACTTTGCTTTCTCAAGGAACGCATTAAAATTCAACGGAACAACAGCACGAGCCATCTATCTACAATCAAGCATAAACAAGCAAGATACTATCAGGTACTAAGTTTCATGATAATTTTAGGTTCAATTAATTTACTTAAAGAACTCCCACTTAGATAGACATCCCTCTAATCCTCTAAGTGATTACGTGATCCAAATCAACTAAACCATGTCCGATCATCACGTGAGATGGAGTAGTTTCATTGGTGAACATCACTATGTTGATCATATCTACTATATGATTCACGCTCGACCTTTCGGTCTCCGTGTTCCGAGGCCATATCTATATATGATTGGCTCGTCAAGTATAACCTAAATATTCCGCGTGTGCAACTGTTTTGCACCCGTTGTATTTGAACGTAGAGCCTATCGCACCCGATCATCACGTGGTGTCTCAGCACGAAGAACTTTCGCAACGGTGCATAGTCAGGGAGAACACTTCTTGATAATTAGTGAGAGACCATCTTATAATGCTACCGTCAATCAAAGCAAGATAAGATGCATAAAAGATAAACATCACATGCAATCAATATAAGTGATATGATATGGCCATCATCATCTTGTGCTTGTGATCTCCATCTTCGAAGCACCGTCGTGATCACCATCGTCACCGGCGCGACACCTTGATCTCCATCGTAGCATCGTTGTCGTCTCGCCAATCTTATGCTTCCACGACTATCGCTACCGCTTAGTGATAAAGTAAAGCATTACAGCGCGATTGCATTGCATACAATAAAGCGACAACCATATGGCTCCTGCCAGTTGCCGATAACTCGGTTACAAAACATGATCATCTCATACAATAAAATTTAGCATCATGTCTTGCCCATATCACATCACAACATGCCCTGCAAAAACAAGTTAGACGTCCTCTACTTTGTTGTTGCAAGTTTTACGTGGCTGCTACGGGCTTAAGCAAGAACCAATCTTACCTACGCATCAAAACCACAACGATAGTTTGTCAAGTTGGTGATGTTTTAACCTTCGCAAGGACCGGGCGTAGCCACACTCGGTTCAACTAAAGTTGGAGAAACTGTCACCCGCAAGCCACCTATGTGCAAAGCACGTCGGGAGAACCGGTCACGCGTAAGCGTACGCGTAATGTCGGTCCAGGCCGCTTCATCCAACAATACCGCCGAACCAAAGTATGACATGCTGGTAAGCAGTATGACTTATATCGCCCACAACTCACTTGTGTTCTACTCGTGCATATAACATCAACATATAAAACCTAGGCTCGGATGCCAGTGTTGGGGATCGTAGTAATTTCAAAATTTTCCTACGCACACGTAAGATCATACTGATGCATAGCAACAAGAGGGGGGAGTGTGATCTACGTACCCTTGTAGATCGACAACGGAAGCGTTAACTTGGTTGATGTAGTCGTACGTCTCCACAGCCCGACCGATCAAGCATTGAAACTACGGCACCTCCGAGTTCTAGCACACATTCAGCTCGATGACGATCCCCGGACTCCGATCCAGTAAAGTGTCGGGGAAGAGTTCCGTCAGCACGACGGTGCGGTGACGATCTTGATGTACTACCGTCGCAGGGCTTCACCTAAGCACCGCTACAATATTATCGAGGACTATGGTGGAAGGGGGCACCGCACACGGCTAAGAATATGATCACGTGGATCAACTTGTGTGTCTAGGGGTGCTCCTTGCCTCCGTATATAAAGGATCCAAGGGTGTGCGGCCGGCCCTAGTAGGAGGCGCGCAGGAGGAGTCCTACTCCTACCGGGAGTAGGACTCCCCTCCCTTTCCTTGTCCAAGTAGGAGATGGGGAAGGAGAGAAGGAAAGGGGGGGTGCCGCCCCTCCCTCCTTGTCCAATTCGGAATAGGGGGAGAGGGGGCGCGCGGCCTGCCCTGGCAGCCCCTCCTCTTCTCCACTTTAGGCCCATGAGGCCCATTAACCCCCCCGGGGGGGTTCCGGTAACCCCCCGGTGCTCCGGTTTTATCCGAAACTTCCCCGGAACACTTCCGGTGTCCGAATATAGCCGTCCAATATATCAATCTTTTTGTCTCGACCATTTCAAGACTCCTCGTTATGTCCGTGATCACATCCGGGACTCCGAACTAACTTCGGTACATCAAAACTCATAAACTCATAATATAACTGTCATCGAAACCTTAAGCGTGCGGACCCTACGGGTTCGAGAACAATGTAGACATGACCGAGACACGTCTCCGGTCAATAACCAATAGCGGAACCTAGATGCTCATATTGGCTCCTACATATTCTACGAAGATCTTTTATCGGTCAGACCGCATAACAACATACGTTGTTCCCTTTGTCATCGGTATGTTACTTGCCCAAGATTCGATCGTCGGTATCCCATACCTAGTTCAATCTCGTTACTGGCAAGTCTCTTTACTCGTTCCGTAATACATCATCTCACAACTAACTCATTAGTTGCAATGCTTGCAAGGCTTATGTGATGTGTATTACCGAGAGGGCCCAGAGATACCTCTTCGACAATCGGAGTGACAAATCCTAATCTCGAAATACGCCAACCCAACATGTACCTTTGGAGACACCTGTAGAGCACCTTTATAATCACCCATTTACGTTGTGACGGTTGGTAGCACACAAAGTGTTCCTCCGGCAAACGGGAGTTGCATAATCTCATAGTCATAGGAACATGTATAAGTCATGAAGAAAGCAATAGCAACATACTAAACGATCGGGTGCTAAGCTAATGGAATGGGTCATGTCAATCAGATCATTCACCTAATGATGTGATCCCGTTAATCAAATAACAACTCTTTGTTCATGGTTAGGAAACATAACCATCTTTGATTAACGAGCTAGTCAAGTAGAGGCATACTAGTGACACTCTGTTTGTCTATGTATTCACACATGTATTATGTTTCCGGTTAATAAAATTCTAGCATGAATAATAAACATTTATCATGATATAAGGAAATAAATAATAACTTTATTATTGCCTCTAGGGCATATTTCCTTCAAAAACCCCAATGGTAGAACCGACTGACACGCAAAGCCGTGATTGGAATTCCCTCCCCGATGTTCTCTTGGAGCAAATCTGTAATTGTATGGACCTTCTCAGCACCATCCGTCTGGCCGCATGCTCGATGTCTTTGTATCGTCTACTCGTCTGCAATCGGCCAGCTCTTTTCAAGACACACTGCTTGCTGATGCCCAATCCTCGTAGGTGGCCCAGACACCGACTTGACGATCCTATGAAGGTTGTCGTGGTGCCCCTCGACATGCTACCACTACCCGTCCACTTGTCCTTCATGCGTGGCCACTATTGGGCGGGCATGAAGGCCAACTAGATCGTCCTCATCCACCAATCTGGTAGTCCATGGCGTCTCATGGATATCTACACCTAGCGAGAGATCACCCTTCCATCATTGGATACCGCCGCCATCGAGCCTCGCGGCCCGCCAGACACTCCTGCCTACTATGCACGAGATGCGTCAAGCTTTTGGCTCGACCTCTGTTTGCTGAAAGTTGTAATCTGTGAAGTGCCCACACCATCAGAAGACTACATGGATTACAAGCTCATTGCCTTGTTCAACATGGGATTAGTCTATCTGGAATCCAGTCGCCATACATGGTTATGGCTCATCGTCAATCCTGTTGAGGCGACATTTATGTCTGATGCGAAAGTGCACGATGGCATCGTTTACGTGGTCGACACACAGATTGGCTGCCTATACTGGTGGAATCTATCGTCGTGTAATTCTTTTATCTCATCTCATCTTTACCTTATGAATACAACTACCTATTCATTGTTACAAATTTAGAATAGATAGTATGTCTATAACCACATCGTTGTTATATGTTCCTCTCATTTCCTAGATTTTTATGACCACACATGTTATTGTTAGAGTTGATATGAGAACAATTGGCATCTAATGATCGTTAGAATAGATATTATGAGCATAATATCATGATTGCTATATGTTACTCTCATTTCCAAGATTTTTATAACAACGCATGTTATTGCTTAGAGTTGATATGAGAACAGTAGTAGTAAGTGCTATGGTAGAATATGAGTAGGCCCTGTCATAGCTGTTTTCCTCTCATTGTTACATGATGTTTGAACCATGACATATTGCTGGAATATGAAAGCCATTGGCTTATTTTTAACTTGGGGTATGATTATGATCACGGCATTGCAATTCTCTCTCTATGATATGTGTCACTGTTATAATAATCTTAATTCCACACATACTCTGAACATGATTGTTTATTTTTGTCCTTTTGGTCTCCAATTTGAATTGTTGCAGCAGACGCAAATGCGCTAGCCTTCATGATTCCAGGACCTGGAATCATACCAGCCGATGGGTGGTGGTTTATCACTCATTCAGCTGATGACGTTCATTTGATGCTCATTCGCACGTACCAAATTGACCAAACCATTACATCAACCACATGCAGTACAATGCCTAGGGCGTTCGTGACATTGATGGCTATGGCTGCTTCGTGTTCGAGAAAGATCCCAGCTCCGTTGGGCCAGGCGTATTCAACTAGAGGTGGGTTTACAGCCTCGGAAACTACTCCATGTTCCTCGGGCTCAATTATATGATCATCCAACCAATCATCAATCATATCACCGGCGATGATTACCGTGCTATGCAACTTCCATTCGCCAGGGGGGGACTGTGTTTACACATCATACCATGGGTTTCATGAATCACCATATCCAGAGATTCGTCGACACAGCTTGTTGCCAGATAATCTTCAGTGTGTGAAAGGCATCAAGCTTCCATGCGATGGATTTTGCAAACCCGACATGCGGCGATGTGGTTCATGCCAACAGCAAATATGCACAACTTGATTCGTACTGATATCTAGACCGAGCCATGTATTCTGCTGCTGTAGCACGACCCTCTTTTGTTGGATATTATGTATTGTTGTTAGTTTGAAGCACTCCTCTGGTTTGAAGGATAGATACCTTTCTGGGGTCAAGTGCATCCTAACTCACCTGCACAGGATGCACTGATAACGATG
>NC_057812.1:618958760-618968349 GCF_018294505.1 Triticum aestivum
TATATATATATATATATATATATATATATATATATATATATATATATATATATATATATATATATATATATATATATTAGGCTTCAAGTGCATACTTGTTAGTTAAACCTATGGTTAAAATGTGACACTAAATACGACTAGTAAGTAGTACAGTAGCAGTACTAGTATACATCGGTCAAATTATTCATCATGTCCACACATTGAATTGACATGACAACACATTGCGCATGAGGTTACACAAGAATCCCAGTGGCGTGTTCGGGTATTCTAGACTTCAGATTTGGAGTACCACTTATCTGTCGAAATCTTTCATCATTCACTTAAAACAGTCGATTGATCATGCATTGAGTACCATATAACTGGAATTAACCGATGCAAGTCAAAGAAGGATTGGTCGATGCTGCTGGCTGGCATCAAGTTCGATCCCACGGATCAAGAGCTGATCGAGCACCTTGAGGCCAAAGTGAGTGCTGACAGCGCGAGATCTGACCCTCTCATCGATTTGTTCATACCAACCATCGATTGCGAGCACGACATATGCTACACCCATCCTGAGAAACTTCCAGGTAAGACACCGATCGGCCGTCTACTTGCACAAACATATTTCTTTGTTTATAGCTCTATTTTTCTTTTTAGACGCAGACCTGGTGAAGCAATTACAATTTTATAGTTAATAAAAAGTGAAACAAGTGGCTGCAACATGCCAAAGATGTTATGACAATGTCAACTACGTACACTAAAACATGTATTCAACAATACTGCAGGTATCACACTGAGTGGCCTAAACAAGCATTTCTTCCAGCGCAATTCTAGGGCGTTCAAAAGGGGCACGTGGACACGTCGCAAGATACAGTCGGAGTGCGGCATGCACACGATGTGGCACAACATCGGCAATACCTTACCGGTGATGGTCAACGGCCGGCAGACGGGCAGCAAAAAGGTTCTGGTGCTGCACACCAACAAGAACTTCGACCAGCAAAGGACCAACTGGGTGATGCACCAGTACCACCTCGGGGACCTGAGGCAAGAGAAGAAGCGGGAGCTGGTCCTCTGCAAGATAACACTAGGGCTAGGAGTAAAAAGATTATAAATTAGTTTGGTATTGGTACTTGTACTACCTTGTCATCCGCAAGTTGGTATTGTTGTTAACAATCTTTTGGTATGAACTTGGCATTTGATTCCAGCCATCATGCCAAGGGTCGACGTGGATATAAAGATGAATCATTTGTTTCGAAACGAATTTTCAGGCACCTGATTTTTATTTGATGGGTAGCGTAAGCACCTGCCGTTCGAATTCCCAGTTCTCCAAAGTTTTGAAACAAGTGCATGCACTTATTATCACGATGAAAAAACAATATCCCTGCAACATCCCAGTTATCAGTCTGTACTTGCAGAATTCTCTCGTTTATTGAGCACGTATATTGTTTTTTCAGGTCGAGCAAGTTCAACTGGGCTGTAGACTGCCCAGGGTTGGTTTTATTTTTAACAGACCCAGCCCATGGCGACAACGGGGCACAAAGATCCAGCAAGTATCTACTGGCCTCTGGCCCGCCAGCGTTAGTTATATTTTGTCTTACAACATCCGCAGGCAGTTTTTTTACTGAATCAAACACACGGCCCAGTTCTATTTTCCTCTTGAAACGCATGTCCTACATCCGTTTTCTAATCTCTACCTATAGTTTTACTAGTTCATATACACGTATCATTATATTGAAAATACATAAAATTCCCTTTTCATATTTACATCCTTATTTTTGTTGTTGTTTTCCCTCCCAGCGCTGATTTTTTTACCACTGGTTTTTCCTTAAACCAACTCAATTGTCCCACGTCTTATTTGCTTACAAAAACAAAACGATTTTTTTTGGTAAATCAATAAGTTCTTAAAAAATGTTTATCATTTCAGGATTACAAAAGTTCGGACTCCACCGAAATATGCAAAATAAGGTTGAACTTTTTGACCGTGGTCCTGGGCAGAAAATGGGTTGTAATAAATTACTTAAGAATTAGCAAATGGGCTGCAAATTATTAAAAAAATAGCAAATGGGCTCTATGTTGTCTACCACAGATTTGGAGACTGACTTGTGGGCCTACTAAGTTCATGCATACACAAGGTTTCTCAAAAAAGAAACTTAGTCAACAATCGACTCTACCAGCGTCAGACCGTTAGATGTCAATCTAACGGCAATCGTGCTTCTTCAGTCTCTGATCTTCCTGCCCCAGCCACCCAAACCAGCGCCATCGGAACCGCCTGCTCCCGCCTCCCGTGGCCGGCTGTGCTGCCGGGCAGGCCTCACGGCCCCATCATATACTCGCATCCCTGGCATGTCTATCCCTCTACTCACCCACACCTCTTGGTATTTTTCGGCGACGATAGCTGATACGTCCATTTTGCATCATGCTTTTATATCGATATTTATTGCATTATGGGCTGTTATTACACGTTATGTCACAATACTTATGCCTATTCTCTCTTATTTTACAAGGTTTACATAAAGAGGGAGAATGCCAACAGCTGGGATTCTGGGCTGGAAAAGGAGCAAATATTAGAGACCTATTCGGCATAGCTCCAAAAGTCCTGAAACTTCACGAAAGACGTTTTCAGAATATATAAAAAATACTGAGCAGAAGAAGTTCACCAGGGGGGCCACACCCAACCCACGAGGGTGGGGGCGCGCCCCCTGCCTCGTGGGGCCCCTGGTGGCCCTCCGGTGGCCATCTTCTGCTATATGAAGTCTTTCGATGGGAAAAAATCATAAGCCATCTTCTCGGACGAAACTCCGCCGCCACGAGGTGGAACCAATCTAGGGCTCTGGCGGAGCTGTTCTGCCGGGGAAACTTCCCTCTGGGAGGGGGAAAACATCTCCATCGTCATCACCACCACTCCTCTCATCAGGAGAGGGCAATCTCCATCAACATCTTCATCAGCACCATCGCCTCTCAAAACCCTAGTTCATCTCTTGTATCCAATTCTTGTCTCCAAGTCCGGGATTGGTACTAGTAGGTTGCTAGTAGTGTTAATTACTCCTTGTAGTTGATGCTAGTTGGTTTATTTGGTGGAAGATCATATGTTCAGATCCTATATGCATATTAATACCCCTCTGATTATGAACATGAATATGCTTTGTGAGTAGTTACGTTTGTTCCTGAGGACATGGGAGAAGTCTTGCTATTAGTAGTCATGTGAATTTGGTATTTGTTCGATATTTTGATGAGATGTATGTTGTCTCTCCTCTAGTGGTGTTATGTGAACATCGACTACATGACACTTCACCATTATTTGGGCCTAGAGGAAGGCATTGGGAATTAATAAGTAGATGATGGGTTGCTAGAGTGACAGAATCTTAAACCCTAGTTTATGCGTTGCTTCGTAAGGGGTTGATTTGGATCCATATGTTTCATGCTATGGTTAGGTTTACCTTAATACTTTTGTTGTAGTTGCGGATGCTTGCAATAGAGGTTAATCATAAGTGGGATGCTTGTCCAAGTAAGGACAGTACCCAAGCACCGGTCCACCCACATACCAAATTATCAAAGTATCGAACGTGAATCATATGAACGTGATGAAAACTAGCTTGACGATATTCCCATGTGTCCTCGGGAGCGCTTTTCTCTATATAAGAGTTTGTCCGGGCTTGTCCTTTGCTACAAAAAGGATTGGGCCACCTTGCTGCACTTTATTTACTTTTGTTACTTGTTGCTCGTTACAAATTATCCTATCACAAAACTATCTGTTACCACTTATTTCAGTACTTGCAGAGAATACCTTGCTGGAAACCGCTTATCATTTCCTTTTGCTCCTCGTTGGGTTCGACACTCTTACTTATCGAAAGGACTACGATAGATCCCCTATACTTGTGGGTCATCAAGACTCTTTTCTGGCGCCGTTGCCGGGGAGTGAAGCGCCTTTGGTAGGTGGAATTTGGTAAGGAAAAATTTATATAGTGTGCTGAAATTTACTGTCACTTGTTACTATGGAAAGTAATCCTCTGAGGGGCTTGTTTGGGGTATCTTCACCCCAACCAGTAGAGCAAAGAGTTGCTCCTCAACCTACTCAACCTACTGAAAATGAAAATGAAAATGTCTGCTTTGAAATTCCTTCGGGTATGATAGAAAAACTGCTAGCTAATCCTTTTGTAGGAGATGGAACAAAGCATCCTGATGAGCATCTAATATATGTGGATGAAGTTGTGGATTATTTAAGCTTGCAGGTGTACCCGGAGATGTTGTTAAGAAGAAGGTCTTCCCTTTATCTTTGAAGGGAGATGCATCGACATGGTATAGGCTATGTGATGATATGGGGTCATGGAACTACAAATGATTGAAATTGGAATTTCGTCAGAAGTTTTATCCTATGCATCTTGTTCATCGTGATCACAATTATATATATAATTTTTTTCCTCACAAAGGAGAAAGCATCGCTCAAGCTTGGGGGAGGCTTAAATCAGTGTTATATTCATGCCCCAATCATGAGCTCTCAAGAGAAATGATTATTCAAAAAATTTATGCTCGGCTTTCTGATAGCAATCGCACCATGCTTGATACTTCTTGTGTTGGCTCTTTTAAGATGAAGACTATTGAATTCAAATGGGATTTATTGGAAAGAATTAAATGCAACTCTGAAGATTGGGACCTCGACAAAGGTAAGGAGTCAGGTATGACACCTAGGTTTGATTGTGTTAAATCTTTTGTGGATACCGATGTTTTTCGTAAGTTTAGCACTAAATATGGACTTGACTCTGAAATAGTAGCTTCTTTTTGTGAATCTTTTGCTACTTATGTTGATCTCCCCAAGGAGAAGTGGTTTAAATACCATCCTCCCATAGAAGTAAAAGTAGTTGCACCTATTAAAGTTGAAGAAAAGACTATCACTTATAATGATCCTATTGTTCCTACTGCTTATGTTGAAAAACCACCTTTTCCTGTTAGGATAAAGGATCATGCTAAAGCTTCAATTGTGGTTCATAAAAGCAATATTAAAACTTATACACCTTCTGAGAAAATTAAAGTTACCTGATATTGCTATTGTTAAAGATCTCTTGGCTGATAATATTGATGGGCATGTTATTTATTTCTGTGATGAAACTGCTAGAATTGCTAAACCATGCGCTAAAGATAAACCTAGACCTATGGTAGGCATGCCTGTTATTTCTGTTAAAATAGGAGATCATTGTTATCATGGTTTATGTGATATGGGTGCCAGTGTTAGTGTAATACCTATTAGCCTATATAGAGAAATTATGCATGATATTGCACATGTTGAGTTAGAAGATATTGATGTCACAATTAAACTTGCCAATAGAGATACTATTTCACCAATGGGAATTGTTAGAGATGTTGAAGTCTTGTGTGGGAAAACAAAATATCCTGCTGATTTTCTTGTTCTTGGTTCCCCACAAGATAGCTTTTGTCCCATTATATTTGGTAGACCCTTCTTAAACACTATTAATGCTACCATACATTGCAAAAGGGATATTGTTACTATCGGTTTAGATGATATGTCTCATGAATTTAATTTCTCTAAATTTAGTAGACAACACCGTGAAGAAGAATTACCTAGTAAGGATGAAATTATTGGTCTTGCTTCTATTGTCGTACCTCCTAGTGATCCTTTAGAACAATATTTGCTAGACCATGAAAATGATATGTTTATGAATGAAAGAAGGGAAATAGATGAAGTATTCTTTAAACAGGAACCTATTTTGAAACACAATTTGCCTGTTGAAATCCCAGGGGATCCTCCTCCACCAAAGGGTGATCCCGTGTTTGAGCTTCAACCGTTGCCTGATACTCTTAAATATGCTTATCTTGATGAGAAAAAGATATATCCTATTATTATTAGTGCTAGCCTTTCAGAGCATGAGGAAGAGAGATTATTGAAAACTCTAAAGAAGCACTATGCTGCTATTGGGTATACTCTTGATGATCTTAAGGGCATTAGTCCCACTTTATGTCAACATAAAATAAATTTGGAAGAAGATGCTAAACCAGTTCATGGTCATCAACGACGGCTGAATCCTAAAATGAAAGAAGTGGTAAGAAAGGAAATACTAAAGCTCCTTGAGGGAGGTATAATCTATCCCGTTGATGATAGTCAGTGGGTACGTCATGTCCATTGTGTCCCTAAGAAGGGAGGTATTACTGTCGTTCCTAATGATAAAGATGAATTGATTCCTCAAAGAATTATTACATGTTATAGGATGGTAATTGATGTTCCGCAAATTAAACAAGGCCACTGTAACGCCCTCGATGCAGCTATATCTCCCACGTGTCGAAGCACGACTTAGAGGCATAACCGCATTGAAAGAAATGTCGTAAGTGAGGTAATCTTCACAACAACCCATGTAAATAAATAAAGGGGAAAGGTACATAGTTGGCTTTCAATCGCCACGTCACACAAATACATAAATAAGTCATTACATTCATCCAATACACTCATGGTCCGACTACGGAACCAAAATAAAGATCAACCCCCAATTGCGACAAAGTCCCCGATCGCCCCAACTGGGCACCACTACTAATCATCTAGGAAAGACACGTATTAACGACGAGAGTCTTCATCAAACTCCCACTTGAGCTCAATCGCATCACTTGGAGCAGTATCATCGGTCCCTGCATCTAGTTTTGGAAGGAAACTCTGAGTCACGGGGACTCAACAATCTCACACCCTCACGATCAAGACTATTTAAGCTTATAGGTAGGGTAAAGGTATGATGTGGAGCTGCAGCAAGCGACTAGCATATATGGTGGCTAACATACGCAAATGAGAGTGAGAAGAGAAGGCAAAAGCACGGTCGAACAACTATGATCAAGAAGTGATCCTAGAACAACCTACGTCAAGCATTACTCCAACACCGTGTTCACTTCCCAGACTCCGCCGAGAAGAGACCATCACGGTTACACATGCGGTTGATGTATTTTAATTAAGTTAAGTTTCAGGTTATCTACAACCGGACATTAACAAATTCCCATCTGCCCATAACCATGGGCACGGCTTTCGAAAGTTCAAATCCCTGCAGGGGAGTCCCAACTTAGCCCATCACAAGCTCTCACGGTCAACGAAGTATATTCCTTCTTCCAAGACAATCCGATCAGACTCGGCATCCCGGTTACAAGACATCCTCGACAATGGTAAAACAAGTCCAGCAACACCGCCCGAATGTGCCGATAAATCCCGATAGGAGCTGCACATATCTCGTTCTCAGGGCACACTCAGATGAGACTAGCTACGAGTAAAACCAACCCTCAAGTTTCCTCGAGGTGGCCCCATAGGCAGCTCAGTTTGGACCAACACTCAGAGGAGCACTGGCCCGGGGGGTTTAAATAAAGATGACCCTCGAGGTCCAGAAACCCAAGGGAAAAAGAGGCTAGGTGGCGAATGGTAAAACAAAGGTTGGGCCTTGCTAGAGGAGTTTTATTCAAGGCAAACTGTCAAGGGGTTCCCATTATAACCCAACCGTGTAAGGAACGCCAAAATCCGGGAACATAACACCGATATGACGGAAACTAGGGCGGCAAGAGTGGAACAAAACACTAGGCATAAGGCCGAGCCTTCCACCCTTTACCAAGTATATAGGTGCATTAAGATAAACAAGATAATATGGTGATATCCCAACAATAAACATGTTCCAACAAGGAACGATCTCCAATCTTCACCTGCAACTAGCAACGCTATAAGAGGGGTTGAGCAAAGCGGTAACATAGCCAAACAACGGTGTGCTAGGACATGGTGGGTTAGAGGCTTGACATGGCAATTGGGGAGGCATGACAAGCAAGTGGTAGGTATCATAGCATAGGCATAGCAAAAGAGCGAGCATCTAGCAAGCAAAGATAGAAGTGATTTCGAGGGTATGATCATCTTGCCTGCAAAGTTCTCAGAGTTGCGTTGATCCTCGTAAGCGTACTCAATGGGATCCTCATTCATGTACTCGTCTCCCAGCTCTACCCAAGCAAGAACAACAAACAAAAAGAAACACAATCAACCACGTGCAATGCTCAAGCAACATGATGCAAACATGGTATGATATGCGGGATGCGGTATGCGATGCATATGCATGATTTGCAAATGAATGATTGAACCTGGCCTCAACTTGGAAATCCAAGAGTGCCACTGGAACGGTGAGGTGATTTCGGTCGAAATCGATATAAAGATCACCGGAATCGGATGCACGGTTTGGAAATGGCAAGCAAAACAAATATGGCACCGGTCTGCGATAAACAACAAGTAGCCATCTAAATCATCAAGATAAATAAGCTACTGCACTCAAACATGGCAACAAAATACATGGTAGGGATCCACTCATGATGCTTGACAAAAGATGAACGCTGAGCAATGGCTAATTCACTCAATAGCAAGCTCAAACAAGCATGGCAAAAGTGCAAAAGGTTACTGGTTTCAGACTTAGTGAAATTAACAGCATGTCAGGAATTTATCATCAGGAAGCAATGTTTAGGACACGATAACTACATGCTACAGGAACATATCATGGCAAAGAAAGGCCTGGGATGAAGCTACTCAAATCATATAACAAAAGTCCCTTAGTGACCATGGGCCAAAAGGGATCAGAAAATACAATTGCAAGCATGTGAACATAGCAAAAACATAAACAGATACAGACTTAGTGAAAAACTGGAGCATGCAAAACAGTTAACAAGTAGGCATGTTTACGAGCTGGATGCACTCACTACGACGCATTTCATGATAATCTAAGCATACACCCAGCAAATAGGCATGGCATAGAAGCTATACATGGCAAGAACAACAACATAGCATGCACGGATCAACAACAACAAGCTCAGCAAAATTGCAAAACATGTTAACAATCTGCCAGGAACATTTTATAGCAAAAGTAGAGCAGGATTGACTCAAGCTAGGGTGCTCCATAATTGCAAACAAAGACATGGATGGATAGATCACAATAATATCTACAAAACATCCTTACTGATCATGCCCAAATGATGCACGGATCACTAGGAAACAACATGAACATATGGCATCAAAACAAAACCAGGACAAGGACTTAGTGAAATTCTAAGTCCCTGAAATCAGCATCATTGGGTAGGCTAGTTTGCATGCTTGTGCTAGTCACCACAAAGATCACAAAAATACATGGCATACACCCCTGTAAAGATGGCATGGCATATATCAAAACACATGTAGAACTCAGGATCATAGCATGCACACATTAATCATGGCAAAAATGACAAAAGTGCATTTGCTGAAACAGATCTGAAATAATCCTCACATAGCCCTCTTCCAACAGCATTTCGGGCATCAAGATGAGCTCAAATGAAAATGATGCAATGAGATGAAATGATGTACTCGTCGAGACGAACTTTTGATATGCTACACGCACGAATTGGAGCTATGATGACAGAGTTATGACATGATGAAGTATGCAAAATATCTAGGGTTAGGGGCAAAAGTCAACCGAGTCTCCAAATCCAGATCTGGCCGGGCACGGATCACGAGGTTCACCGGAGTCCACTGTTCACCGGAGAGAAGAGAGAGGTGGCCGGAGGTGACGGAGCTCGCCGGAGCTGGCCGGAGGAGGATGGAGAGGTCGCCGGGCGGCGGGGATCCGGGAGCGGC
>NC_057812.1:618968745-618986246 GCF_018294505.1 Triticum aestivum
GACGCGAGGAGGACGGCGGCGGCTCGCGGGCGTGACGCGGCGCGAGGGAACGGGTCGCGGGGGCCTCCCGCGGGCCGAGTCGGCCGGGCAGCGGCGCGGCGAAGTGGGCCGCCGGGCGAGACAGGTGGTGGCTCGTGATTGGTCGGCGGCGGCGGCGCGACGTGTCCGGCTAGGTTTCGGACATGTCCGGCGGCTGGAGAGGGGCGGATCTAGGGTTTAGGGGTGTTTTGACCCGGAAATTTTGGAGGAGGGGCTTTATATAGAGGTAGAGGGAGCTAGGGAGCTCCAAATGAGGTGCGGTTTGCAGCCACGCGATCGTGATCGAATGCTCTAGATGAAGGAGGATGTTTAGGTGGGTTTTGGGCCACTTTGGAGGGGTGTTGGGCTGCAACACACACGAGGCCTTTTCGGTCCCTCGGTTAACCGTTGGAGTATCAAATGAAGTCCAAATGGCACGAAACTTGACACGCGGTCTGCCGGTAGTAAACCAAGGCCGCATGACAAGTCTCGGTCCAATCCGAAAACGTTTAACCCCCACACACGAAAAGAGCTAGAAAGGGACACCGGAGGACATAGGAGTGCCAGAATGCAAAACGGACAACGGGGAAAATGCTCGGATGCATGAGACGAACACGTATGCAAATGCAATGCACATGATGACATGATATGAGATGCATGACAAAGACAAGAACACACGGAGACAAAAACACGACAACAAGGAAATAAAATAACTTAGTGCCGGAAACGGCAAGAGTTGGAATACAATTAAGGTAAATTACATCCGGGGTGTTACAACACTCCACCACTATGAAAGGATCTCATCCCGAGATCTAGGACTGGAAAAACTCCGGGTACTCAGAACGGAGGTGATCCTCGCGTTCCCAGGTGGCTTCACGGTCGGAATGATGTGACCACTTGACTTTGAGGAATTTTATACACTTGTTGCGAGTCTTGCGCTCAGTTTCTTCAAGAATAGCAACTGGGTGCTCATGATAAGACAGATCTTCTTGGAGATCAATGTCTTCGAAGTTGACGGTGCGGCCAGGAGTCTTGAAACACTTGCGGAGTTGAGACACATGAAACACGTCGTGCACGTTTGCAAAGTTGGAGGGAAGCTCAAGTTGATAGGCGAGATCGCCTCTCTTGCTGACGATCTTGAAAGGACCCACGTATCTAGGGGCAAGCTTCCCTTTGATACTGAAGCGACGAGTACCTTTCATTGGAGAGACGCGGAGGTAGACATGGTCTCCGATCTCGAAAGCCAAGTCATGATGCTTGCTATCATAGTAACTCTTCTGGCGCGATTGCGCGGCTTTGAGATTATCACGAATGACTTTGCACATCTCTTCTGCCTTTGTGATCAAGTCATTGCCAAGAAGTTGACGTTCACCAGTCTCTGACCAGTTAAGAGGAGTACGACACTTCCTGCCATAGAGAATTTCAAATGGGGCCTTGCCCGAACTCGCTTGGAAGCTGTTGTTGTAGGAGAACTCGGCATATGGAAGACAATCTTCCCACTTCATACCGAAGGAGATGACGCAAGCCCTGAGCATATCTTCAAGAATTTGATTGACTCGCTCGACTTGGCCACTAGTTTGAGGATGAAAAGTTGTGCTGAAGCGAATGTTGGTGCCCATGGCCTTCTGAAAAGAATCCCAAAACTTGGAGGTGAAGATGTTGCCACGATCTGAAGATATCAACTGCAGAATGCCGTGCAGCGAGACAATCCGGGAGGTATATAGCTCTGCCAATTGAGCTGCTGTGATAGATTCTTTGATAGGAAGGAAATGAGCCACTTTAGTGAGTTTGTCGATAACAACGAAGATAGCATCATTGCCACGCTTGGACTTTGGAAATCCAGTCACGAAGTCCATCTCAATATGGTCAAAATTCCATTCTGGAATGGCAAGAGGTTGGAGGAGACCAGCTGGTCGTTGGTGTTCTGCTTTCACTCTTCTGTAGACATCACATTCGTTCACGAACTGGGTAATCTCGCGCTTCATTCTAGTCCACCAATACGACTGCTTGAGGTCCTGGTACATCTTTGTACTTCCAGGGTGGATAGAGAGGAGTGAATTGTGAGCCTCGTTCATAATGACTTTGCGAAGGTCACCTTTAGGCACAACAATGCGATCCTCGAAGAATAGAGTATCCTTGTCATCAAGACGATAGCACTTGTACTTGGGTTGACTCTTGGCAATCCCAATTTTCACCTTCTTCACCACAGCATCAAGAAGTTGAGCCTCACGAATATGATCTTCCAAAGTAGGAGAGACTTGGAGGTTGGTGAGGAAACCTTGAGGAACAACTTGAAGATTAAGCTTGCGGAAAACTTCACAAAGCTCGGGTTGGTAAGGCTTGAGAATCAAACTGTTGCAGTAAGCCTTCCTGCTCAAAGCATTAGCAATAACATTGGCCTTGCCCGGAGTATATTCGATACTCGGATTATACTCTTGAATCATTTCGACCCAACGAGTCTGCCTGAGGTTGAGATTAGGCTGAGTGAAGATGTACTTGAGACTCTTATGATCAGTGAAGATGTCCACTTTTCTTCCCAATAAGAGATGTCTCCAAGTTAAAAGAGCATGAACAACTGCCGCCAACTCGAGGTCATGAGTGGGATAGTTCTTTTCGTTGGGCTTCAACTGGCGAGAGGTATAGGCCACAACTTTCTTCTCTTGAATCAACACTGCACCAAGACCTTGAATGGAAGCATCACAAAAGACCTCGAACGGTTTGGATTCATCAAGAGGGGTCAGAACTGGAGCAGTACTAACTTCTCTTTCAGGGTGTTGAAAGCGATGTCACATTCAGGAGACCAGACGTACTTCACATGCTTCTGGAGAAGGTTGGAAAGAGGCTTCGTGATCTTTGAGAAGTTCTCAACGAACCTTCGACAATAGCTTGCGAGACCAAGGAAGCTGCGGAGTTGCTTCACATTCTGAGGTGGTTCCCAATTCACAATTGCAGACACCTTCTTAGGATTCACCGCTATGCCCTTGGCAGAGATGATATGTCCAAGGTAGAGAACCTCATCGAGCCAAAACTCGCACTTTGAAAACTTGGCATAGAACTGATGTTCTCTGAGCTTATCTAGCACCAAACGCAAGTGCTTGGCATGATCTTCCTTGTTCTTGGAAAAGACCAAAATGTCATCGAGGTAGACCAAGACTAAGTCATTTGTGTAGGCGTTGAAGATGAAGTTCATCATGCGAGAGAATATTGGAGGAGCGTTGACGAGGCCAAAAGACATGACAGTGTATTCATATGAACCATAGCTTGTTCTGAATGTTGTCTTGGGGATATCTTGCGAATCTGGTGATAGCCCATACAGAGATCAAGCTTGGAGAATACTTGAGCACCTTTGAGTTGTTCAAACAGCTCATTAATGTTGGGAAGTGGGTACTTGTTCTTTATGATCTTCTTGTTCAATGGACGGTAGTCGACACAAAGTCGGTCCGTTCCATCCTTCTTCTTCACAAAAAGAACACCACGACCCCATGGAGAAGAACTAGGTTGGATGAGACCCATACGCTCTTGAATATCGAGTTGCTTCTTCAGCTCTTTCAACTCTTCGGGTCCAAGCTTGTAAGGACGTTTGCAAACAGGTTCCGTGCCAGGCTCAAGATCGATGACAAATTCAACTGGCCGGTGCGAAGGCATTCCTAGAAGCTCTTCTGGAAAGACGTCTTGATATTCGCAAATGAATGGAATTTGAGAAATGGCATCCAGCTCGCCCTTCTCATTGAGAGAAAATAGATGGATGGTATTATCCCGAGCGGCAAAGACGATTACATCCTTAGACGAATGAGTCAATTGAATCTGCTTGGCAGCACAATCAAGCTAGCCTTGTGCTTAGAAAGCCAGTCCATTCCAAGAATAAGATCGATATCCGAGTTACCAAGGACCATTGGAGAAGCCAAAAACTTGAAATCAGCCATCATGATAGAAATATCCGGAACCATCATGCTAGAACTCAGACGCTTAGCCGGAGAAACAACTTGCGATGCTTTAGGTAAAGCCTTAGTACCAAAATTGTTCTCCGATGCAAATGGGAATGACATGAAAGAATGCAATGCACCAGAGTCAAAAAGAACTTTTGCAGGAACATCGTTAACAGGAAGGTTACACATGATGACATCTGACGAGTCCTCTGCCTGAGCTGCGTTCAACAAGTTGACCTTGGCGTGCTTGGGGTTATGCTTGACCACTGCGGTACTAGCAGATCTCACATGAGGAGGAGGAGGAAGACGCCTCTGATTGAAGCATTTGTTGGCATAGTGAACCTTCTGCTTACACTTGTTGCACGTGACCTCCGAGAGCGGACGGTGATACGGAGCACTTGATCTTGGAGCTTGAGACGAAGTCTTGTTCTGAAAGCCTGGGTTCGGTGGGTGGGAAGATCCATTACCACCTTTGCTCTTCTGCTGATAAGGCTGATGGAATGGAGGAGGAGGCAGCTAATACTTTTGCTGCTTAGAAACCACTTGAGTTGAGGAAGAAGAAGTCACATCTCTGACTCGCTTCTTGGAAGCATCGCACTTCAGTTGGGCAGCCTCTTGCTTCATTGCCATGTTGTAAAACTCATCGTACTTCTTCGGCTCAAAAAGGATGAGAGCTAGATGGAGTTCTTCTCTGAGACCACCTCTGAACTAGTATATCATGCTCTTCTCGTCAGGGACGTCCTGCTTGGCGAAACGAGCGAGCCTTTGGAACAAAATGTTATACTGGTAAACAGACAAGCTGCCTTGCTTCAGGTTGCGGAATTCCTCACACTTGCTTTCAACAACACTCTGAGGAATGTGATGAGCTTTGAAGTCTTGACGGAATTCATCCCAGGTAATCACACGGCCTCCTCTGGAATCTTTGTATTGCTGAAACCATTCTGTAGCTTGGTCTTTGAGTTGGAAGGAGGCAAACTTGACAAAGTCCTCAGGCCTGGCGTTACTGCACTCGAAATGCTTGCATATATCCACGAGCCAATCATCAGCGTCTGAGGCCTCGACACAGTTGCTGAAGGCTTTGGCTAGTTAGCGAGGAACTGGTTGAGTGTAGCAAACTGATTCTGATTGTTGTCATGGCCATGATTCCCTTGGTTGCGCTCTTGCAAGAGCTGCATGATCAGTTGCGTGTTTGCATTGGTAGCGGCATTCACAGCTTGCCATGCCTCCGGAGGTGGAGGTGGTGGTGGCGGATCAGGATTCGAAGTCGTGCGCGTTGGAGGAGCCATCCTGAAGAGGGTGACATCCATTAGCATCTTGATAGACAAATATTTAAGCTGAATCAAATGGATTGAAGTTGCAACATAAAGTCTTCACATCTGAACAAAATGAACGAATGCATTCCAGTTGAAATGGTCACATTCCATAAATTGAGAAGCCACTTAGATAGAGGTAGAAGAATAAAACAACAAGGTACGGACAAGAACAAATACTTGGTGAGGATTACCCAATCCCAAACCAAATATTCACGGAAGAAGAACTAGAGCTACAAGAATTCCCACCTATGAAACTCCTGAACCTTTCCGGTTATGCAATCAGGTGTTGGGGATACATGGGAAGCATAATATCTCACACAAAGCTAGCAAATCCTACATCCAGTTGTATCCATCCTTCAACAGATAACCAAGAAACCTTCGGAAATCATTTACCTCAACCTTCGAAAAGCATCCGTTATATGAGTTATGGCAATACTCCCGAACTCCTGCCCCGGTACTGGGTGGCGTCGAGGTTATCTCACCAACAACTGCATAAAAGAGATTTTCGATGTCGGTGAAACTCAGGTATTCCAGAATCTCAATGATAAAATTGTGACGACAACACCTCGGAGCTCAACTCCCCGGGACACTGCCACAACCCCTAAATGTCAGGAGGCACCAAGAACAATGTTCTCGTCACAAAACCATCAAAATGATTCCAAGATACCCTCGTGATCCTAAATTTTTTTTTGTGAAATTTGAGAAGAGAAGAGTCAAAACTCTACATCAGCATGCCTCACCAGAGCGACGAAGGGACTGAGGAGTAAAAAGAAGTCCTACTCTCTGATATATATAATCCTAAATGACTCAAAACATTTTTCTAGACTCAACAATGCCAACAATTCGATCAAGCGGGGGGCTCCTAAGGTCGGGGAAGGCTCTGATTACCAACTTGTAACGCCCTCGATGCAGCTATATCTCCCACGTGTCGAAGCACGACTTAGAGGCATAACCGCATTGAAAGCAATGTCGCAAGTGAGGTAATCTTCACAACAACCCATGTAAATAAATAAAGGGGAAAGGTACATAGTTGGCTTACAATCTCCACGTCACACAAATACATAAATAAGTCATTACATTCATCCAATACACTCAGGGTCCGACTACGGAACCAAAATAAAGATCAACCCCCAATTGCGACAAAGTCCCCGATCACCCCAACTGGGCACCACTACTAATCATCTGGGAAAGACACGTAGTAACGACGAGAGTCTTCATCGAACTCCCACTTGAGCTCAATCGCATCACCTAGAGCGGTATCATCGATCCCTGCATCTGGTTTTGGAAGGAAACTATGAGTCACGGGGACTCAGCAATCTCACACTCTCGCGATCAAGACTACTTAAGCTTATAGGTAGGGTAAAGGTATGATGTGGAGCTGTAGCAAGCGACTAGCATATATAGTGGCTAACATACGCAAATGAGAGCGAGAAGAGAAGGCAAAAGCACGGTCGAACAACTATGATCAAGAAGTGATCCTAGAACAACCTACGTCAAGCATTACTCCAACACCATGTTCACTTCCCGGACTCCGCCGAGAAGAGACCATCACGGTTACACACGCGATTGATGTATTTTAATTAAGTTAAGTTTCAGGTTATCTACAACCGGACCTTAACAAATTCCCATCTGCCCATAACTGCGGGCACGGCTTTCGAAAGTTCAAATCCCTGTAGTGGAGTCCCAACTTAGCCCATCACAAGCTCTCACGGTCAACGAAGGATACTCCTTCTCCCAAGACAATCCGATCAGACTCGGCATCCCGATTACAAGACATCCTCGACAATGGTAAAACAAGTCTAGCAACACCGCCCGAATGTGCCGACAAATCCCGATAGGAGCTGCACATATCTCATTCTCAGGGCACACTCAGATGAGACTAGCTACAAGTAAAACCAACCCTCAAGTTTCCCCAATGTGGCCCCGCAGGCAGCTCAGTTTGGACCAACACTCAGAGGAGCACTGGCCCGGGGGGGTTTAAATAAAGATGACCCTCGGGCTCCGGAAACCCAAGGGAAAAAGATGCTAGGTGGCGAATGGTAAAACCAAGGTTGGGCATTGCTGGAGGAGTTTTATTCAAGGCAAACTATCAAGGGGTCCCCATTATAACCCAACCGTGTAAGGAATGCAAAAATCCGGGAACATAACACCGATATAACGGAAACTAGGGCGGCAAGAGTGGAACAAAACACTAGGCATAAGGCCGAGCCTTCCACCCTTTACCAAGTATATAGGTGCATTAAGATAAACAAGATAATATGGTGATATCCCAACAATAAACATGTTCCAACAAGGAACGATCTCCAATCTTCACCTGCAACTAGCAATGCTATAAGAGGGGCTGAGCAAAGCGGTAACATAGCCAAACAACGGTTTGCTAGGACATGATGGGTTAGAGGCTTGAAATGGCAATTGGGGAGGCATGGTAAGCAAGTGGTTTGTTCAGCCATGATCCTGGCTGACTTGAATCATTGTCACTCCTATTGGGGGCCTTGATCCTGTCCGACCATGGTAATACCATCTGATCAGCTCAGTATAGCATATTTTTGCAAATGGTTTTTATCATTGCCTTTGCTTCCATATTTTTTCATAACTGTTATTTGATTTTTGTTGCGTTTTTTAAACCGACAACGTTTTAATCCGGTTCAATTGTCAATTACAAATTGACGAAACACGGTCAAATCTTAATCCGGAGGCCATCTGCCCGATTTGATTTTCTGTTATCATCCTATTATGGAGTAAACCGGTGTTTATCAACCCGGCTTGACTTTTAATTACAAGTTGTCAATACAGGATCAAGTTATAATCCGGAGAATATCAGCCCGGTCTGGTTTGACTACGAGTCACCAGTATTATATATGGTTAAACCGGTGTTTATCACAACCCGGTACGGTTTATCATAAACCGACACAATATGGAAGGAGTTATCAGTACTCAAAATTTGGATTATTACCTCAACTACAAAAAGTTGGTAAACCAACGAGGTGATTCAATGTTACAGGTATGATATATTTCATATTTAATTAATTCTTAAGTGCAGCCTTGGTTATAAACCCGGGTTATATGTTGTGCATTATGACCCGTCTGGCGGTAAGCCGCCAGGACACTTTAAACTTGTTGTATGCAGAGACAGGTTGAATAAAGCATGATGATAAATTATCCGGTGTTTATTAAACCGGCCTGGCTTTAAGACGATAAGTCGCCAGTATATGATGGGAAATTATCCGGAGTTTATTAAACCGGCCTGGCTTTGGACTATACGCCGCCAGTATATATTTGGATTGCGCCATTGGAATCATGCGCTTATAAATGATTGGGTCATATTATTCAAATAGCCAAACTTGGTTGAATTTTCATTATGATATTGGATGAATAAGGTTTCATACCGGATTATATTATCTTGAATAGCCAACATGGCTGGATTTTTATTATGGTTATTAATATTATGATTGAGGTTTTCAAAGTCGCTTTAGCGCAATGGATATTATGTTATCAATGGATATATTCTACAATTGAAGGAATAGTCCCGAGTTGCTGCAGGCTTACAACCCGGCACTTGGGGGCTACATTATTGAAGTTGAGATTACATCAAATAGGCAAGTCTCATGTCGCTGCAAGCATGCACCATGACACTTGGGGGCTAATGCAAAGTCATTCTTTGTTCATCTTATTGAAGACCCGACTCATCACATTATAATGAGCCGGCCCTTGGGGGCTACCAATTGCTCCTGTTAAACAATTCAAGGTACAAAGCTTTTTATTCATTATATTGAAGGGTCCACTGCTCAGTTGGTAAAGCAAAAGGCTCTTAACCTTGTGGACGTGAATTCAAGCCCCATGATGGGGGTTACATCATATGATGTTATTTTCATTGAAGTATCTATCAAAGTCCATGCTCATTATTGCATAATGACCCGGCCCTTGGGGGTTACACTGGTTGAAATTTTTATGAGCATCAGGAAATTACAAGTCCCAGGTTGCTGCAAGCATAACAACCCGGCACTTGGGGGCTACATAATATGGAATGTTCAGTTTTACTAAGTGACTGGGATGAACAACATGGATTTCTTCCAAGTGGCAGTAATTATATGAAAACAAGTCTCAAATCATCACTTTGTTCTATTCAAGACTTGGGGGGCTACAGGTAATATGGATATAAGGGAGAAAAAATCTTCAAATGCTCAGTTTTGAGCAATAATTATGACCTGGAGTTGGTGACAATTATGACTTGGTGCCATCCATATTTACAATCCGGCAATTTTGGTAATATTAATCCGGCAAATTTTACATCTTCAAACCGGCTGAATATCAGATGAGTATGTCAAGACCAATATTTCTTAAAACCGGCGCCTTGGAAGCCGATTCAAGTGGATTATTCTTCACATTATTTTTTCTATAAGAAGCCAACATCAGCAATTTGAGTATGAAGCTGGTTATTAACCCGAATTTTCTAGAAGGAGGTGACAAGGATTTAAGGATGATCAAGTGCCGGTTTACAAGAGTATTTAAACCGGAGCACAACCCGACGAATTTGTTCTTGTGTTTATGTTACAGATCAGTTTAACATGGATGAATCCAAATTAAACTGGGGGCTAATGTCAGGGATATACCCCGCGGTGTAAACCGGCCGGAAGGATAATCCGGTCGGACTTGGCGATTCACCGGCGACCTGCACAGACCAGACGGTTTACAGTTCATTGGTAATCCGGCAGGCGGGCCAGAGGAGCAACAAGACCCAGCGGCCTGTCTGGCGGTTCATGAAGACCGGTTCAACCATTGTGGGTCGGTTCAAGAGGAAAGGAATATTTGCCTTACAAGGAGTTAAGACCCACACTTGTATCCGGTTTGTATTAGAGATAGACTAGTCCTAATCCTAATAGGACTCCACATGTAAACCGCCCCTTCAACATATATAAGGAGGGGCAGGGCTCCCCAAAGAGGGACGAGTTAGAAGCGACAAGGCTACAAGCAAGAAGAAACAATCTTAGGGCTAGACACAAAGAGGAGAGCCGGTTTACAGCGACTCCCTCGTGATGATAATGAGACCTAGCCTCAAACAGCATGTAGGGTTTTTACCGGATGATGTTTCCTGGGGCCCGAAGCTGTCTAAACCCTTGTCTTGCGTGTTGATCCGCCATGCGTCTCTCGATTCCGCTCAACCCCTCTCAAGCTACCACATAGATGCGTTGGCCTCGCGACTAAGTCCTTACACTAGGACATCTGACGTGACAAATCCACGACAGTTGGCGCCCACCGTGGGGCCTACGCACGGTGGTGTTGAGTTCTTGGAGGAAATTTTTTAGGGTTCAAGAAGCTCGCGATTGACCAGACGAAGAAGAGCCAGAGAAACAAATCGTACATGATAAACCGGTACGGGACAGCCTTGCAGCAGGGTCAAAGGTCCGTTGCTTGAGATCAGAATCATGGTTCCGGAGCTGGCATATTCCAAATTTAAGATAAGAATTAGGGATGTGCGTTTTTACGCCGATGCAAAGTCGCCCAACGTTGATCTGACGCCTCCACCGTCCGAGTACAGGTTTTGGAAAAATTGCTGAAGCCGTATCAAAGATGAAACAATGCAAGGATCGTAATCAGGAGCGGTCAATGGCAAGTGTCCAGTCAACCATCGCTTTGTCCCGTGTGAAAAATAAGGTTAAAATCATCCAACAAGCCTGCTCAATGGTCAGGTAAAAGGCTCAACTTTTGAGGAGCAGCAGGTTAAAAAAAATGTGACGGGAAGTGGATAAGACCACGGAGTCGGTCTCCGCCTCGGCCTCGCCTTGAGCACCTGCTGCTTCCGCGGCTGAGACAAGCAGGAGCGCCTCCAGCACCCCCCGTCCACAGCCTGTCTCGCCTCCGCTATGGCAGTGCTGCTATGGCCGGTGCGCCGTCGCTGTTCTGCTACGCGCCCGCGACCCCGGCTCATCTACGCGTGCGCAGTCCTTACCGGCCAGCTCCGGGTCCCCGCCAGGGTTGCCTCCGCCCGCGGCCGGGTTGCCTCCGCCTCGCCGGCTCCGGTCCGTTCCGCCCTCGACCACCAACGCGCCGGACTGCGCACTGGCCTCCCACGCCGGTTCAGTCGCGCCATCACCAACCCGGAGCCGCGCCGAACATCTGGAGTTGACTGAGTTGACTCTGGTTGCAGATGAATTGAATAATGGGTGTACCGGACAATTCCACGGTCATCCGACAAAAATCCCAGGTGCTATCCACCCTATTTGTTTCATCATTATACTTTAATTCTTCTAAGAATAGTTATCTGCTTTTTCTGTTTTATACACAGGGCAAATTGTTCCATGTTCATAGCAGATATGATGAGATCTTCTGTCATCTGAGTACATCAGGACAATTATTTATTCCAAGGTGATGTTATGCCGTGGATATGGAATTCGCGACAACATTATTCTGCATGGACGCTTATCCGTGTTGTGTCGTTCAATGGACAAGCTTAAGTTGCTACCCTTACGGACCAATCTGCATCAGCATGCCAGGGTCACACCTGCTCAGGCAAGCTGCTCAATGGATATGTACAGGCCGCCCAACTGCGGTTCAATCTATTCCAACAATTCTGATGTAATGTTATCAGCTACCACCTGCACAGAATGGTTCAGTACGGCAGATGCACAAGCTGTCGCCACTGTGTTTTGGTTAACTTCAGCAACCAGCTGGGATGACCCACTGGCCAGATTACAGACGCAAATCATACGGGGTCATTGATAGCCTGCCGAGCTTCAACAAATTCCAGTGTTCCACTGTTCAACTACATACCGGTTTATATCACAGTCAAGTACGAAGAATCTCAAGACAACTCCTTGAGTCATCTTAAGACTCGGGGGCTATGATGAAGGGAAAGATAACCCGGTCCCAGAGGCTAATGTTATATTGATGAAAAATTAAAGGCCGTCGGAAATATTCCGGCTCACAATGATGCTTCTGGTTTATAATCCGGCTCAAGGGAAATTTGTTCTCCCATAAAGCTCTGAAGCTCTCAAATCCGGTTTAAGAATTTCCGGTTCGAAAAGGGATTAACTCCTCGCAAGTTCGAGTTGAAAGGCCGTCAGAAAATTTCCGGCTGAAAATGAAGATTCCGGTTTGCACTCCTGTTTAAGGGACGTCTGTTCTCCCACAAAGCTTTGAAGCTCTCACTATCCGGTTCAAGATCCTGGTTCAAGAAGAATTTATCTCTTGCAAAAAAGTTAAAAATTACCGAAGAGAACCTGCTGCCATGATGCGCGGTTCAAACATGGGTATCCTGCCTCATTGGCCTAACATATTATTGATCACATGGGGGCTTCTGCTTCATAAAGTGGGGTCTCTGTCTTTCTCATCATGCGAGGTTACACGGAGTGGTTCTGTTTAAAGCGGCCTCCGGTTTACCCCTTGACAATTTTTTTTATATATCATTGGGGGCCTTGGTCGTGTCCGAACCAACGCGACACCCTTTGATAGGCGACAGCCACCAGATCATTTGGGGACATGGTCAAGTCTGAACCAGTCACGCCTCTTGGTCGGCCTAAGGCCACAAAATCACTTGGGGGCATGGTCGAACCCGAACCATTGCCACGCCTCTTGATCTGGCATATATGCCACGAATCATTTGGGGACCTTGCTGACTTGAATCATTGTCACTCCTATTGGGGGCTTTGATCATGTCCGACCATGGTAATACCATCTGATCAGCTCAGTATAGCATATTTTTGCAAATGGTTTTTATCATTGCCTTTGCTTCCATATTTTTTCATAACTGTTATTTGATTTTTATTGCGTTTTTTAAACTGACAACGTTTTAATCCGGTTCAATTGTCAATTACAAATTGACGAAACACGGTCAAATCTTAATCCGGAGGCCATCTGCCCGATTTGATTTTCTGTTATCATCCTATTATGGAGTAAACCGGTGTTTATCAACCCGGCTTGACTTTCAATTACAAGTTGTCAATACAGGATCAAGTTATAATCCGGAGATTATCAGCCCGGTCTGGTTTGACTACGAGTCACCAGTATTATATATGGTTAAACCGGTGTTTATCACAACCCGGTACGGTTTATCATAAACCGACACAATATGGAAGGAGTTATCAGTACTCAAAATTTGGATTATTACCTCTACTACAAAAAGTTGGTAAACCAACGAGGTGATTCAATGTTACAGGTATGATATATTTCATATTTAATTAATTCTTAAGTGCAGCCTTGGTTATAAACCCGGGTTATATGTTGGGCATTATGACCCGTCCGGCGGTAAGCCGCCAGGACACTTTAAACTTGTTATATGCAGAGACAGGTTGAATAAAGCATGATGATAAATTATCCGGTGTTTATTAAACCGGCCTGGCTTTAAGACGATAAGTCGCCAGTATATGATGGAAAATTATCCGGAGTTTATTAAACTGGCCTGGCTTTGGACTATACGTCGCTAGTATATATTTGGATTGCGCCATTGGAATCATGCGCTTATAAATGATTGGGTCATATTATTCAAATAGCCAAACTTGGTTGAATTTTCATTATGATATTGGATGAATAAGGTTTCATACCGGATTATATTATCTTGAATAGCCAACATGGCTGGATTTTTATTATGGTTATTAATATTATGATTGAGGTTTTCAAAGTCGCTTTAGCGCAATGGATATTATGTTATCAATGGATATATTCTACAATTGAAGGAATAGTCCCGAGTTGCTGCAGGCTTACAACCCGACACTTGGGGGCTACATTATTGAAGTTGAGATTACATCAAATAGGCAAGTCTCATGTCGCTGCAAGCATGCACCATGACACTTGGGGGCTAATGCAAAGTCATTCTTTGTTCATCTTATTGAAGACCCGACTCATCACATTATAATGAGCCGGCCCTTGGGGGCTACCAATTGCTCCTGTTAAACAATTCAAGGTACAAAGCTTTTTATTCATTATATTGAAGGGTCCACTGCTCAGTTGGTAAAGCAAAAGGCTCTTAACCTTGTGGACGTGAATTCAAGCCCCATGATGGGGGTTACATCATATGATGTTATTTTCATTGAAGTATCTATCAAAGTCCATGCTCATTATTGCATAATGACCCGGCCCTTGGGGGCTACACTGGTTGAAATTTTTATGAGCATCAGGAAATTACAAGTCCCAGGTTGCTGCAAGCATAACAACCCGGCACTTGGGGGCTACATAATATGGAATGTTCAGTTTTACTAAGTGACTGGGATGAACAACATGGATTTCTTCCAAGTGGCAGTAATTATATGAAAACAAGTCTCAAATCATCACTTTGTTCTATTCAAGACTTGGGGGGCTACAGGTAATATGGATATAAGGGAGAAAAAATCTTCAAATGCTCAGTTTTGAGCAATAATTATGACCTGGAGTTGGTGACAATTATGACTTGGTGCCATCCATATTTACAATCCAACAATTTTGGTAATATTAATCCGGCAAATTTTACATCTTCAAACCGGCTGAATATCAGATGAGTATGTCAAGACCAATATTTCTTAAAACCGGCGCCTTGGAAGCCGATTCAAGTGGATTATTCTTCACATTATTTTTTCTATAAGAAGCCAACATCAGCAATTTGAGTATGAAGCTGGTTATTAACCCGGATTTTCTAGAAGGAGGTGACAAGGATTTAAGGATGATCAAGTGCCAGTTTACAAGAGTATTTAAACCGGAGCACAACTCGACGAATTTGTTCTTGTGTTTATGTTACAGATCAGTTTAACATGGATGAATCCAAATTAAACTGGGGGCTAATGTCGGGGATATACCCCGCGGTGTAAACCGGCCGGAAGGATAATCCGGCCGGACTTGGCGATTCACCGGCGACCTGCACAGACCAGACGGTTTACAGTTCATTGGTAATCCGGCAGGCAGGCCAGAGGAGCAACAAGACCCGGCGGCCTATCTGGCGGTTCATGAAGGCCGGTTCAACCATTGTGGGCCGGTTCAAGAGGAAAGGAATATTTGCCTTACAAGGAGTTAAGACCCACACTTGTATCCGGTTTGTATTAGAGATAGACTAGTCCTAATCCTAATAGGACTCCACATGTAAACCGCCCCTTCAACATATATAAGGAGGGGCAGGGCTCCCCAAAGAGGGACGAGTTAGAAGCGACAAGGCTACAAGCAAGAAGAAACAATCTTAGGGCTAGACACAAAGAGGAGAGCCGATTTACGGCGACTCCCTCGTGATGATAATGAGACCTAGCCTCAAACAGCATGTAGGGTTTTTACCGGATGATGTTTCCCGGGGCCCGAAGCTGTCTAAACCCTTGTCTTGTGTGTTGATCCGCCTTCCGTCTCTCGATTCCGCTCAACCCCTCTCAAGCTACCACATAGATGCGTTGGCCTCGCGACTAAGTCCTTACACTAGGACATCTAACGTGACAAATCCACGACAGGTATCATAGCATAGGCATAGCAAAAGAGCGAGCATCTAGCAAGCAAAGATAGAAGTGATTTCGAGGGTATGGTTATCTTGCCTGCAAAGTTCTCAGAGTTGCCTTGATCCTCATAAGCGTACTCAACGGGCTGCTCGTTCACGTACTCGTCTCCCGGCTCTACCAAAGCAAGAACAACAAACAAAAAGAAACACAATCAACCACATGCAATGCTCAAGTAACATGATGCAAACATGGTATGATATGCGGGATGCAGTATGCGATGCATATGCATGATTTGCAAAGGAATGATTGAACCTGGCCTCAACTTGGAAATCCAAGAGTGCCACTGGAACGGTGAGGTGATTTCGGTCGAAATCGACATAAAGATCACCAGAATCGGATGCACGGTTTGGAAATGGCAAGCAAAACAAATATGGCACAGGTCTGCGATAAACAGCAAGTAGCCATCTAAATGCATCAAGATAAATAAGCTACTTCACTCAAACATGGCAACAAAATACATGGCAGGGATCCACTCATGATGCTTGACAAAATATGAACATTGAGCTACGGCTAATTCACTCAATAGCAAGCTCAAACAAGCATGGCAAAAGTGCAAAAGATTACTGGTTTCAGACTTAGTGAAATTAACAGCATGTCAGGACTTTATCATCAGGAAGCAATGTTTAAAACACGATAACTACATGGTACAGGAACATATCATGGCAAAGCAAGGTATGCCATGAAGCTAATCAAAGCATATAACAAAAGTCCCTTAGTGACCATGGGCCAAAAGGGATCAGAAAATACAATTGCAAGCATGTGAACATAGCAAAAGCATAAACAAATACAGACTTAGTGAAAAACTAGAGCATGCAAAACAGTTAACAAGTAGGCATGTTTACGAGCTCGATGCACTCACTACGAGTCATTTCATGATAATCTAAGCATACACCCAGCAAATATACATGGCATAGAAGCTATACATGGCAAGAACAACAACATAGCATGCACGGATCAACAACAACAAGCTCGGCAAAATTGCAAAACATGTTAACAATCTGCCAGGAACATTTTTAGCAAAAGTAGAGCTCGATTGACTCAAGCTAGGGTGCTCCATAATTGCAAACAAAGACATGGCTGGATAGATCACAACAATATCTACAAAACATCCTTACTTATCATGCCCAAAAGATGCACGGATCACTAGGAAACAACATGAACATATGGCATAAAAACAAAAACAGGACAAGGACTTAGTAAAATTCTAAGTCCCTGAAATCAGCATCATTGGGTAGGCTACTTTGCATGCTTGTGGTAGTCACCACAAAGATCACAAAAATACATGGCATACACCCCTGTAAAGATGGCATGGCATATATCAAAACACATGTAGAACTCAGGATCATAGCATGCACACATTAATCACGGGAAAAATGACAAAAGTGCATTTGCTGAAACATATCTGAAATAATCCTCACATAGCCCTCTTCCAACAGCATTTCGAGCATCAAGATGAGCTCAAATGAAAATGATGCAATGAGATGAAATGATGTACTCGTCGAGACAAACATTTTGATATGCTACATGCACGAATTGGAGCTACGATGACAGAGTTATGACATGATGAAGTATGCAAAATATCTAAGGTTAGGGGCAAAAATCAACCGAGTCTCCAGATCCAGATCTGGCCGGGCGCGGATCATGAGGTTCACTGGAGTCCATTGTTCACCGGAGAGATGAGAGAGGCGGCCGGAGGTGACGGAGCTCGCCGGAGCTGGCCGGAGGAGGATGGATACGCCGTCGGGCGGTGGGGATCCGGGCACGGCGCCGGAGTAGTGGGGCGGCGCGGCGGGCTCGGTGGAGGG